>NW_027414550.1:0-66408 GCF_964106895.1 Numenius arquata
GGGGGAAAAACAAAAAACAAAAAAACTAGAAAAAAAACCCAACCAAAAACCCAACCCGTTACCTTCAGTCGCCTCTCTTTTCAAAGATTTGGAACAAATACCTCGCCGCTTAGGGACGCCTAAGACGCTGTAGGCTACAGCCAGTGGACGGTTGCCGTTTAAAGCCTGCAAGTCAGTTTGCACGTTATACGACTTTAACCCTTTTTTTAAAGTCTCCTTTACGATAGAAAAAACCAGGAAGGTAAGAGATTCCCCAAACGGCTGTACTTTTGGCGGGGGGAAATCCAATCCCCGGTGCCGCAGTCCACCAGGCTACCGAAAACGACCGGCGGACCGGCCAAGGCTTTTGGCTGTGCCGAACACGCAGAGGAACAGGGTTTGGCCGTGTCCCCGCTGTTACGGGGGACCCAGAGCCCAAAGGCCGGCCATGCCATCGGCCGTCGGAAGAGGTGCCGCGCTCGGGCCTTTGGAAGGACATCGTCTTTCTTTTTGTCCCTATTTAATAGAGCGCGCGACGTCTCCTCGCTGATGACTTCTGCTGCCCAGCGCATCGTCTCCGAGGATCCCCTCTCGTGGGAACTTCAGGAGAGGCAACCGCTTGGCACGAGAAACCGGTGCCCTTTCAGAAAGAGAAACCTCCTTCCGACTGACGTCCAAATGACACGCCGTAGGCTACGGACAACGGACGTTCCTGGAAGGCTCGACTCACCTAAGCCACCTCAGGACTCGCCGCCACCAGTGACGAGGCTGATGATGCTCCTTGGTTCGTGGCAAAGCCTGGAAAACAGGCAGAAGCGGCGCCGGTTCGTCCCGTTTTGTCCACGTCTCTTCGTTGACCGCCCCGGCTTTCAGCGCAGATGCCATGAAAGAGGAGTGACAAAGAAAAGGCGAGGTCAGGCAGCAAAAGAGCTCTGCAGGCTGCCACCTGCAGTCAACCGCGCACCCTGTTTTGGAAGCCACACGCCCGCCCGCCCGCCCGCCACCCCCCGCCCAAAACAAACAAACAAACAAACAAACAAAGAGACAAGAACCCCGGCACCTGGCCTCTTTCTTGTCTTCAGGAGCTCATCCTGAAGCTCATCGCTTCTGTCTTGTCAGAGCAGGAAGCGCAGACCATCTGTATCCCGAGGACACCTGACCGGGATTAACACGTGTCCAGAGGTAGTCCCCATCTCTACGAGCGTGTCGCTTTGGTGCTTTTAATAATCCTAACTCGACGGTAGTCACTGGGACGGTCCTTTACGGTGGCTTCTTCAGACTTCTGGATCGCCAGTCCCAGTATTTCCATTTCATCCTACCAAAAAAAACCCCAAAGCACGTTACAGCTGCACATAACATTTTCTGCACGTTCTTGTACGAGTATTTAAGGCGTAGGAGAAAGAGAAGATCTGAAAGGCAGAAGAGGCATTCAAAAACCGTGCAACTATGAAAAAGTAAAGCAGCTCTCTCGGAAAAGCACGAGAAACGGCCATAAAAGGTATACTTATGAAATACGCCAAGTAATATCGGGGCACCAAAATATACTATATAGGAAGGCTAGGTGGCTCATTTGATAGAAATTCGATGTAAATCTAAGACAGTACCGAGAATTCTGTCTGTAAATGGGTAATATTCGGCACCACTCGGCTCTAAAATTGCCGCTGCGCCTGCCTGTGAAAAATCCTACTTTAAAAGCATCTAGTACGAACCTTAAAGTTTTCATCACAGTTACAGCCATCTTTCACCTTAAAGCATGCTTTACATTGCTGCTGCAGCCTATCTGCCAACTTGGAGTGTACACATCTGGGTATACACGCTTGTAATTCAGGACGATTCGCACAAATCGTTTCTGTGCAGAAAAACAGGCCTCGTTTCATTATGCAATCAAATTTGAAATTTTTTTTCTCGGGAGAAGTTTTGCCTTTTTAACTGTGAGAATTTTAACTAGGAATTCACACGCTGCCCATGCCTCAAATTATGAGGAGACGCATCACAAAACGAACTCAAAACGAACATCCCGGATTCAGGAAAACTAATTGTGCCTCCCCCCTCTGTGGAACGTGTCCGTAGGACAGGAGCGGGCACCCGCTTTGCCACAGAAGCAGACGGATGCGGAATTGCTCCACGCGTGTCGGTTAACACACATTCGGCTAATGGCCCACCACTCCTTGTACGCACAGGCTGACGACAGCCAGGTCGCCCGGTACGGGCTGAACACTTTGCAGGATTTGTTACAAACCTTTTTAGTGAAATAGATTTTGAAACCCCAGGAAACACACCCCTACCTCCGAGAATTGTAGGGCAATAAATATTTTGACAACTTACATTTCACGTCTATCCATGTATGTCCCATTACTGTCTGTGGTCATAAACTATCTAATATAGAATACTAAACGTTGCTACCATTTAAGAACCGAACGACAGCAACTGAACTGAACCGAAAGGAAGAGCTTTTCTTTGAAAATCGCAGTGCCACCTGAGAAGAAGCTGAAGACTGAAAATCGGGCGAGAGAATCACGCAAAAATATCAGCCTTGCTCTAAAAGCAAGACAGGAGAAAACCCACCAAAAAATAAAATGCAGTTTAATTGACCCAAAGGTCACCAAACAAAACAGGCAAAAAGCTTCACAATACACAGCGTTTGCACCGCTGTCGCTTTTCTGGCTTTTGCTGGGCCTAAGAGGTTGCTGTGACTTCCTCGAGCTGCCCTTCTGCGGTCACCAGATTGTTTCAGGGGAGACAGACGTCTCCCGGGGAGGCGCACGCAGAGAGCGCCGCTACGTCTCGGCTGTGACCCCTTGGTCACTGCGTTCCTGCGGTGCCCGTACCCGTGCTACCAACAGGATGTCACAAAAGGACGCAAGAGCAGGGGGAATCGCTACAGGAGTCCTGAATGTTTCCACGGGCTTTTGAAAACCCCATTTTCTAAATTAAGTTACGCGAGGGAGTCTTTTTGAAAGTTACGAGGCTTCTGTGTGTCTGCTACTAAAAACATCCAACCGACCGACTCAAAAAACACCCAGAACACACTTTCCCCACGTTCCCCCGACACCGTAGCCTTTCATCTCGGGGGATTTCCTTTCCTGCCTTGCGAACGGATGCAGGTTAGGGACACCATAAGACAGCTTCCCTAGGGTATCCGAACGGCTGTCAGCGTACCATTTAGATCCCTTGAGTACAAGCAATAGCGCGCGTTACCTCTCCGGTTTGATGCTCGCTGACAGGCCGAATCCTTTGTGGAACCTTAAGCTGTTGTTCCGGCTTCCCTATCTCTTGCTGGAAAAGGTCTCTCTCGTGCTCTCGGTCAATTGCTCGCTCCTGAAAGTGACAAAACAGTGAGGATGCACCATTTCACGTAAAAACTGTCTAAATTAAGGATATTACAGCTTCTTGCTTCTTTTAACACGAGGCTGGTAAGGGTACGTCAGTAGCATTATTACACGTCAGTACGAGCCGGCAACGCGCGCTGGCAGCCCAGAAAGCCAACCCCACCCTGGGCTGCATCAAGAGAAGCGTGGCCAGCGGGTCACGGGAGGCGATTCTACCCCCCTCTACTCTGCGCACGCGAGACCCCACCTGGAGTACGGTGTCCAGCTTTGGAGTCCTCGACACGGGAAGGACGTGGACCTGTTGGAAGGGGCCCAGCGGAGGGCCACGAAAACCATCGGAGGGACGGAGCACCTCCCCTGTGAAGAGAGACTGAGAGAGCTGGGGTTGTTCAGCCTGGAGAAGAGAAGGCTCCGGGGAGACCTCAGAGCAGCCTTCCAATATCTGAAGGGAGCCTACGGGAGAGCCGGAGAGGGACTCTCTGTCGGGAAAGGTAGCGACAGGACAAGGGGTAACGATTTTAAATCGGAAGAGGGGAGATTCAGACTAGATATTAGGAGGAAATTCTTTACCGTGAGGGTGGTGAGGCACTGGAACAGGTTGCCCGGGGAAGCTGTGGATGCCCCATCCCTGGAAGTGTTTAAGGCCAGGCTGGACGGGGCTTTGAGCAACCCGCTCTAGTGGAGGCGTCCCTGCCCAAGGCAGGGGGGCTGCAACACGATGATCTTGAAGGTCCCTTCCAATTCTAACCATTCTACGATTCTATGGTTTTTAAGGTGGCAGAACCTCTTGCGACTTCCATTAACAAAAACTACTCTCACCATTCGGGGCAACAAATCTCACATTTTTGAATAAAAACACGAGGACGGCACTGATACAGCCAGTATTATTTCACAAAAAGGACAGTTTTGTCTCTTCTGTTCAAAGCACAGCATACAAATAGCAATAGGCCAGTATTTTATGGTCTCCTTTCCTCGCGTTCATCCTTCATATATGTAGCATAAATAGGAATTAAGAATAGAAATTAACTTTGTGTTCATACTGAGGAGGAGCCAATGGGAAAAAAGAAATTCTAAATTTTGCATTTCAGTGTTACTTTTGACCAGCTGCAGTTGTTATATCCCACTCTGATATTTGGGGAATACATCTTTATACTGGAAATAAGGCACAGCCGCTGGCATCCGGTGAAACGTCACCTTTAAATGCCACTTTGCTGAACAGACAAACCTGATCAGACGCATTGAAATAAACTAGCTCAAGTAGCTGATACACAGAGGAATGCTCTGTCTAGCAACAGAAGCTTTTGCAAAAATGGAGGAAGCCAGAATAAAGCTGCAACAGTTACAAGTTGCAGATTTGAAAACCTCACCTGCTGTTTGAGCACCCCACAGCCCGCCCAGCCCCTGCTTTCCCCCGCAGCCCCCAACACCCTCCTGCCCACCCCCCCTGCAGAACCAGCCAAAACGGCTTCTGCTCTCCGCCCCCAAACCGCATCACTTACTGCCCCCTTCCGAGCCCCAAAACCCAGCCGCTGAGCCTCTGCGCAAGTCCCCAAAACGCCGGACTCCACCCCCGCCCCTCAGCCCAAAGCCACACGACTCCCTCTCCGGCTGAAGCCCCAACACCAGCCACGCGAGCCCGTTTGCCAGCCCCGGGAGCCGCGAGCACCTCCCCAGACGCCTCAGCCCGCCCCCCCGCAACGCCGTCTCCCCTCGGAGCCGCCTCGGGACCCCGGCCGCCTTCCCCGCGCCCCCCCGCTGGCCTCGACGCTGTCCAGCTGCCTCGCGACGCTGTCCAGCGGCACCGCGACGCTGTCCGGCTGCCCGGTGCTTTCCGCCCGCGCCGGTCCGGTGCGGTGCGGTGCGGTCCGCGCCGCGCCGCGCCGCAGCCGCTTCCGCGCGCGCCGCCATTTTCCCCCGGCCCCCTCCGCTTCCGGAGCGGCTCGGCCCGCCCATGCGGCGCGCCCATTGGTCACGGCGCCGGAAGCGGCTTCCGTCCTCGGGGAGCCCGTCCCATTGGTCGGTCGCGCCGTCAATCTTCAGCGCCTCCCACCCCGGCCAATCGGAGCGCGGCAGGCGATCCGACCAATCGGAGCGCGGCGGTCGCGCTGTGATTGGCTCGTCCTCCTGTCAATCCGCCAGGGGGCGGTTGCCATGGTGAGGACGCCCCGCCCGGTGGCGCATGCGCAGTAGTGAGGGCGGCGCCGTCCTTACTACTGCGCATGCGCGACCAGGCGGGGCTTCCTCACCATGGCAACCGCCCCCGGGCGGATTGACAGGAGGACGAGCCAATCACAACGCGACCGCCCCGCTCCGATTGGTCGGATCGCCTGCCGCGCTCCGATTGGCCGGACTGGGAGGCGCTGGAGATTGACGGCGCGATCGACCAATGGGACGGGGGCTCCTAGAGGACGGACGCCGCTTACGGCACCGCGACCAATGGGCGCGCGGTATGGGCGGGCCGAGCCGCTCCGGAACCGGAGGGGGCCGGGGGAAAACGGCGGCCAGCCCAGAAATCGCTGCGGACCGGTCCGCAGCGGCCGGAAAGCACCGGGCAGCCGGACAGCGCCCACGCCCACGCCCCCTTCCTTGTCCCCCTCTGAGACCTCACCGGGGCCATGAGCGGTGACCGCTCTCAGCCCGCTTCCCTCCACCCAGGGACCGTGACCACTTACCGGCGGGCAGGCCTTCCCGCTCTCTGCCCTGTCCCCGCTCGCAGTCCGGGCAGCCGCAGCCGTCGCCTCGGCGCCAAAAACCTCCGGTGTTCGCCCCGCAACCAGCCCCAGGGACGCCGCGGCGCTCTGCGCGTGGCCCCGGGGGCCGTGGGGGCGACAGCAGCCAGTCCGCCGGCGTCCAGGAAGGCAGGCGGGGGTGCCGCCTTATCCACCACAGAGACATCGGGGAGCTTTGCGTCCCTGCAGGAAAACGGGGCTGGGTTTTTTTCCTCCTGTCCCGCTGCACCGATCCAGCTCCCCAGGGCGGGAGGGGAAACGGGGGAAGGGGCTGCTTTTCATAGAATCATAGAATCGTCTAGGTTGCAAGAGACCCTTGGCATCATCGAGTCCAACCATCTACCCTACTCTACAAAGTTCTCCCCTACACCATATCCCCCAACACCACATCTCGACGGTTCTTAAACACATCCAGGGATGGTGACTCGACCACCTCCCTGGGTAGCCTGTTCCAATGCCCGACCACTCCCTCTGTGAAACATTCTTTCCTAATGTCCAGTCTAAACCTACCCTGTTGGAGCTTGAAGCCGTTCCCTCTCGTTCTGTCGTTACCTACCTGTGCCAGGAGACCAGCACCGACCTCTCTACAGTGTCCTTTCAAGTAGTGTTAAGAGAGTGACGAGGTCTCCCCTCAGCCCCCTCTTCCTCATACTAAACAGTCCCAGCTCCTTCAACCGCTCTTCATAGGATTTGTTTTCCAGGCCCTTCACCAGCTTCGTTGCCCTCCTCTGCACTCGCTCCAGCACCTCGACATCTCTCTTGGATTGAGGTGCCCAAAACCGGACGCAATACTCCAGGTGTGGCCTCACCAGTGCCGAGTACAGGGGCACAATCGCCTCCCTACTTCTGCTGCTCACGCTGTTTCTAATACAAGCCAGGATGCCGTTGGCTTTCGTGGCCACCTGGGCACACTGCCGGCTCACGTTCAGCCGCTTGTCCATTAGCACCCCCAGGTCTCTTTCTTCCAGGTGGTTTTCCAGCCACGTTTCCCCAAGCCTGTAGCGCTGCTCGGGGTTATTGTGGCCCACGCGCAGAACCTGGCACTTGCCCTTCTTGAAACTCATACCACTGATGTTGGCCCAACGATCCAATCTACCTAAGTCTCTCTGTAGAGCTTCCCTATCCTCCTGGGAATCAACACTCCTGCTTAAAGCGCTTTTGAAAGCGCTTGGACGCCGGCAAGAGAGAGCAGAGGGGAGGGCCAGTTTGGAAATCCCTTCTAGCGATAGGCTCTCTTTGCAGTCTGGAACCATCTACAGCACAGGCGTTTACGCCTCCGCACTGACCGACCCGTGGGTAAGACTTAGGGAAAACGGATGCTCTTGATACACTTCGACAGAACGTCTGCTAAGAGTCACATCTGTTTAGACTTACAGATTAACACGCACGATAGATAGACAACATCCAATTGGACTAGCGACCTGTCCAGACATCCGCTTTGACGCTTCAATCTCTCTTTATAAATAAATCTTTTAAAAAAATCTTTCCGTCGTCTAAACTCCCATTAAATAATACAGAATCTTTAGAGATACGGGTTGGTATTTGGAACTCCTTTTATATACGTAAGGGAATATTATTTTTCAACACACAGAAAAATGAGAGATTGTTCTCTACTCCAATGCCTCACCCCCGCATATACAGCTTTTAACATTTTTTAAACACCACCGCCCAAAACCCCAACCACCTGCCCCGCACCAAGTTTTCAGGCGTTTGGGGGCCGTGACCCACCCTCTTGTGGGGGGAACCCCACTTAACCCCCACTCACCTGCTCCTCCGCCGCACCGTCGCTCCCCCGCTGACATCCGGCTGCCCCAAATGACATCATCACACCACCACCCCCCCACACACACACACCCCGGTTTTTTTAATTCGCCCCAAAAAATGCACCGAACGACCAGACCCAGGGCTGGCCCCTTCCCCTCAGGCGGCTCCACCACCGGCTGCAAACCCGGGCCGGGGCATCTGTCGAGCAGCACGAGACGCGGACAACGAGGCACCTGCAAAACAAACAGCAAACCCCAACCGGAGATCAGCATCATCAAACGAAAGAGCACCGAAGAGAGTAGAGGAATTCCCTCCGGCCGAGGGACAGGACAGGAGCTGAGCTACAGGAGGATTGCGGGGAAACAGCTCCGCTCCAAAGACGGCACGGCCTGCCAAAGCCGGAGCCATCCCGACGCTTCAGGTCCCTATTCAGACTGACCCGTGCCACTTGCAACACCTTCTCAGCCTAACAGCGTAACAAACCCTCCGCCCGCTGGGGGGAAGCGCCTCCTCCCTTCCCTTTCCCTGCCGCTGGAAAGCTCTGCGCGCGTTTAGATACGGCCAAGAAAAATACTCACGCTAGAAAAGCCTCGGACTTTTTCTTCGGCGCTAATTCAACTGGCACAGCTCCGAACCCCCACCGTTGCGCTCTCCGTCTCCAGAACGCGCAGTTGTCATTTGACCGGGGGCTGCTTTCTCTCCTACCCAAGGAGGAGGGACATCTGGCCGGCGGCACTGCCCGAGAGAGATGCTACCGCACTGCCGGGGAAACGCGACGCTGAAAGCCAGGCAGAAATCAGGTTCTTCAGAGCGCTCCGCCTAAAGAAAAGGGGGGGGAAAAACAAAAAACAAAAAAACTAGAAAAAAAACCCAACCAAAAACCCAACCCGTTACCTTCAGTCGCCTCTCTTTTCAAAGATTTGGAACAAATACCTCGCCGCTTAGGGACGCCTAAGACGCTGTAGGCTACAGCCAGTGGACGGTTGCCGTTTAAAGCCTGCAAGTCAGTTTGCACGTTATACGACTTTAACCCTTTTTTTAAAGTCTCCTTTACGATAGAAAAAACCAGGAAGGTAAGAGATTCCCCAAACGGCTGTACTTTTGGCGGGGGGAAATCCAATCCCCGGTGCCGCAGTCCACCAGGCTACCGAAAACGACCGGCGGACCGGCCAAGGCTTTTGGCTGTGCCGAACACGCAGAGGAACAGGGTTTGGCCGTGTCCCCGCTGTTACGGGGGACCCAGAGCCCAAAGGCCGGCCATGCCATCGGCCGTCGGAAGAGGTGCCGCGCTCGGGCCTTTGGAAGGACATCGTCTTTCTTTTTGTCCCTATTTAATAGAGCGCGCGACGTCTCCTCGCTGATGACTTCTGCTGCCCAGCGCATCGTCTCCGAGGATCCCCTCTCGTGGGAACTTCAGGAGAGGCAACCGCTTGGCACGAGAAACCGGTGCCCTTTCAGAAAGAGAAACCTCCTTCCGACTGACGTCCAAATGACACGCCGTAGGCTACGGACAACGGACGTTCCTGGAAGGCTCGACTCACCTAAGCCACCTCAGGACTCGCCGCCACCAGTGACGAGGCTGATGATGCTCCTTGGTTCGTGGCAAAGCCTGGAAAACAGGCAGAAGCGGCGCCGGTTCGTCCCGTTTTGTCCACGTCTCTTCGTTGACCGCCCCGGCTTTCAGCGCAGATGCCATGAAAGAGGAGTGACAAAGAAAAGGCGAGGTCAGGCAGCAAAAGAGCTCTGCAGGCTGCCACCTGCAGTCAACCGCGCACCCTGTTTTGGAAGCCACACGCCCGCCCGCCCGCCCGCCACCCCCCGCCCAAAACAAACAAACAAACAAACAAACAAAGAGACAAGAACCCCGGCACCTGGCCTCTTTCTTGTCTTCAGGAGCTCATCCTGAAGCTCATCGCTTCTGTCTTGTCAGAGCAGGAAGCGCAGACCATCTGTATCCCGAGGACACCTGACCGGGATTAACACGTGTCCAGAGGTAGTCCCCATCTCTACGAGCGTGTCGCTTTGGTGCTTTTAATAATCCTAACTCGACGGTAGTCACTGGGACGGTCCTTTACGGTGGCTTCTTCAGACTTCTGGATCGCCAGTCCCAGTATTTCCATTTCATCCTACCAAAAAAAACCCCAAAGCACGTTACAGCTGCACATAACATTTTCTGCACGTTCTTGTACGAGTATTTAAGGCGTAGGAGAAAGAGAAGATCTGAAAGGCAGAAGAGGCATTCAAAAACCGTGCAACTATGAAAAAGTAAAGCAGCTCTCTCGGAAAAGCACGAGAAACGGCCATAAAAGGTATACTTATGAAATACGCCAAGTAATATCGGGGCACCAAAATATACTATATAGGAAGGCTAGGTGGCTCATTTGATAGAAATTCGATGTAAATCTAAGACAGTACCGAGAATTCTGTCTGTAAATGGGTAATATTCGGCACCACTCGGCTCTAAAATTGCCGCTGCGCCTGCCTGTGAAAAATCCTACTTTAAAAGCATCTAGTACGAACCTTAAAGTTTTCATCACAGTTACAGCCATCTTTCACCTTAAAGCATGCTTTACATTGCTGCTGCAGCCTATCTGCCAACTTGGAGTGTACACATCTGGGTATACACGCTTGTAATTCAGGACGATTCGCACAAATCGTTTCTGTGCAGAAAAACAGGCCTCGTTTCATTATGCAATCAAATTTGAAATTTTTTTTCTCGGGAGAAGTTTTGCCTTTTTAACTGTGAGAATTTTAACTAGGAATTCACACGCTGCCCATGCCTCAAATTATGAGGAGACGCATCACAAAACGAACTCAAAACGAACATCCCGGATTCAGGAAAACTAATTGTGCCTCCCCCCTCTGTGGAACGTGTCCGTAGGACAGGAGCGGGCACCCGCTTTGCCACAGAAGCAGACGGATGCGGAATTGCTCCACGCGTGTCGGTTAACACACATTCGGCTAATGGCCCACCACTCCTTGTACGCACAGGCTGACGACAGCCAGGTCGCCCGGTACGGGCTGAACACTTTGCAGGATTTGTTACAAACCTTTTTAGTGAAATAGATTTTGAAACCCCAGGAAACACACCCCTACCTCCGAGAATTGTAGGGCAATAAATATTTTGACAACTTACATTTCACGTCTATCCATGTATGTCCCATTACTGTCTGTGGTCATAAACTATCTAATATAGAATACTAAACGTTGCTACCATTTAAGAACCGAACGACAGCAACTGAACTGAACCGAAAGGAAGAGCTTTTCTTTGAAAATCGCAGTGCCACCTGAGAAGAAGCTGAAGACTGAAAATCGGGCGAGAGAATCACGCAAAAATATCAGCCTTGCTCTAAAAGCAAGACAGGAGAAAACCCACCAAAAAATAAAATGCAGTTTAATTGACCCAAAGGTCACCAAACAAAACAGGCAAAAAGCTTCACAATACACAGCGTTTGCACCGCTGTCGCTTTTCTGGCTTTTGCTGGGCCTAAGAGGTTGCTGTGACTTCCTCGAGCTGCCCTTCTGCGGTCACCAGATTGTTTCAGGGGAGACAGACGTCTCCCGGGGAGGCGCACGCAGAGAGCGCCGCTACGTCTCGGCTGTGACCCCTTGGTCACTGCGTTCCTGCGGTGCCCGTACCCGTGCTACCAACAGGATGTCACAAAAGGACGCAAGAGCAGGGGGAATCGCTACAGGAGTCCTGAATGTTTCCACGGGCTTTTGAAAACCCCATTTTCTAAATTAAGTTACGCGAGGGAGTCTTTTTGAAAGTTACGAGGCTTCTGTGTGTCTGCTACTAAAAACATCCAACCGACCGACTCAAAAAACACCCAGAACACACTTTCCCCACGTTCCCCCGACACCGTAGCCTTTCATCTCGGGGGATTTCCTTTCCTGCCTTGCGAACGGATGCAGGTTAGGGACACCATAAGACAGCTTCCCTAGGGTATCCGAACGGCTGTCAGCGTACCATTTAGATCCCTTGAGTACAAGCAATAGCGCGCGTTACCTCTCCGGTTTGATGCTCGCTGACAGGCCGAATCCTTTGTGGAACCTTAAGCTGTTGTTCCGGCTTCCCTATCTCTTGCTGGAAAAGGTCTCTCTCGTGCTCTCGGTCAATTGCTCGCTCCTGAAAGTGACAAAACAGTGAGGATGCACCATTTCACGTAAAAACTGTCTAAATTAAGGATATTACAGCTTCTTGCTTCTTTTAACACGAGGCTGGTAAGGGTACGTCAGTAGCATTATTACACGTCAGTACGAGCCGGCAACGCGCGCTGGCAGCCCAGAAAGCCAACCCCACCCTGGGCTGCATCAAGAGAAGCGTGGCCAGCGGGTCACGGGAGGCGATTCTACCCCCCTCTACTCTGCGCACGCGAGACCCCACCTGGAGTACGGTGTCCAGCTTTGGAGTCCTCGACACGGGAAGGACGTGGACCTGTTGGAAGGGGCCCAGCGGAGGGCCACGAAAACCATCGGAGGGACGGAGCACCTCCCCTGTGAAGAGAGACTGAGAGAGCTGGGGTTGTTCAGCCTGGAGAAGAGAAGGCTCCGGGGAGACCTCAGAGCAGCCTTCCAATATCTGAAGGGAGCCTACGGGAGAGCCGGAGAGGGACTCTCTGTCGGGAAAGGTAGCGACAGGACAAGGGGTAACGATTTTAAATCGGAAGAGGGGAGATTCAGACTAGATATTAGGAGGAAATTCTTTACCGTGAGGGTGGTGAGGCACTGGAACAGGTTGCCCGGGGAAGCTGTGGATGCCCCATCCCTGGAAGTGTTTAAGGCCAGGCTGGATGGGGCTTTGAGCAACCCGCTCTAGTGGAGGCGTCCCTGCCCAAGGCAGGGGGGCTGCAACACGATGATCTTGAAGGTCCCTTCCAATTCTAACCATTCTACGATTCTATGGTTTTTAAGGTGGCAGAACCTCTTGCGACTTCCATTAACAAAAACTACTCTCACCATTCGGGGCAACAAATCTCACATTTTTGAATAAAAACACGAGGACGGCACTGATACAGCCAGTATTATTTCACAAAAAGGACAGTTTTGTCTCTTCTGTTCAAAGCACAGCATACAAATAGCAATAGGCCAGTATTTTATGGTCTCCTTTCCTCGCGTTCATCCTTCATATATGTAGCATAAATAGGAATTAAGAATAGAAATTAACTTTGTGTTCATACTGAGGAGGAGCCAATGGGAAAAAAGAAATTCTAAATTTTGCATTTCAGTGTTACTTTTGACCAGCTGCAGTTGTTATATCCCACTCTGATATTTGGGGAATACATCTTTATACTGGAAATAAGGCACAGCCGCTGGCATCCGGTGAAACGTCACCTTTAAATGCCACTTTGCTGAACAGACAAACCTGATCAGACGCATTGAAATAAACTAGCTCAAGTAGCTGATACACAGAGGAATGCTCTGTCTAGCAACAGAAGCTTTTGCAAAAATGGAGGAAGCCAGAATAAAGCTGCAACAGTTACAAGTTGCAGATTTGAAAACCTCACCTGCTGTTTGAGCACCCCGCAGCCCGCCCAGCCCCTGCTTTCCCCCGCAGCCCCCAACGCCCTCCTGCCCACCCCCCCTGCAGAACCAGCCAAAACGGCTTCTGCTCTCCGCCCCCAAACCGCATCACTTACTGCCCCCTTCCGAGCCCCAAAACCCAGCCGCTGAGCCTCTGCGCAAGTCCCCAAAACGCCGGACTCCACCCCCGCCCCTCAGCCCAAAGCCACACGACTCCCTCTCCGGCTGAAGCCCCAACACCAGCCACGCGAGCCCGTTTGCCAGCCCCGGGAGCCGCGAGCACCTCCCCAGACGCCTCAGCCCGCCCCCCCGCAACGCCGTCTCCCCTCGGAGCCGCCTCGGGACCCCGGCCGCCTTCCCCGCGCCCCCCCGCTGGCCTCGACGCTGTCCAGCTGCCTCGCGACGCTGTCCAGCGGCACCGCGACGCTGTCCGGCTGCCCGGTGCTTTCCGCCCGCGCCGGTCCGGTGCGGTGCGGTGCGGTCCGGTCCGCTCCGCGCCGCGCCGCAGCCGCTTCCGCGCGCGCCGCCATTTTCCCCCGGCCCCCTCCGCTTCCGGAGCGGCTCGGCCCGCCCATGCGGCGCGCCCATTGGTCACGGCGCCGGAAGCGGCTTCCGTCCTCGGGGAGCCCGTCCCATTGGTCGGTCGCGCCGTCAATCTTCAGCGCCTCCCACCCCGGCCAATCGGAGCGCGGCAGGCGATCCGACCAATCGGAGCGCGGCGGTCGCGCTGTGATTGGCTCGTCCTCCTGTCAATCCGCCAGGGGGCGGTTGCCATGGTGAGGACGCCCCGCCCTGTGGCGCATGCGCAGTAGTGAGGGCGGCGCCGTCCTTACTACTGCGCATGCGCGACCAGGCGGGGCTTCCTCACCATGGCAACCGCCCCCGGGCGGATTGACAGGAGGACGAGCCAATCACAACGCGACCGCCCCGCTCCGATTGGTCGGATCGCCTGCCGCGCTCCGATTGGCCGGACTGGGAGGCGCTGGAGATTGACGGCGCGATCGACCAATGGGACGGGGGCTCCTAGAGGACGGACGCCGCTTACGGCACCGCGACCAATGGGCGCGCGGTATGGGCGGGCCGAGCCGCTCCGGAACCGGAGGGGGCCGGGGGAAAACGGCGGCCAGCCCAGAAATCGCTGCGGACCGGACCGCAGCGGCCGGAAAGCACCGGGCAGCCGGACAGCGCCCACGCCCACGCCCCCTTCCTTGTCCCCCTCTGAGACCTCACCGGGGCCATGAGCGGTGACCGCTCTCAGCCCGCTTCCCTCCACCCAGGGACCGTGACCACTTACCGGCGGGCAGGCCTTCCCGCTCTCTGCCCTGTCCCCGCTCGCAGTCCGGGCAGCCGCAGCCGTCGCCTCGGCGCCAAAAACCTCCGGTGTTCGCCCCGCAACCAGCCCCAGGGACGCCGCGGCGCTCTGCGCGTGGCCCCGGGGGCCGTGGGGGCGACAGCAGCCAGTCCGCCGGCGTCCAGGAAGGCAGGCGGGGGTGCCGCCTTATCCACCACAGAGACATCGGGGAGCTTTGCGTCCCTGCAGGAAAACGGGGCTGGGTTTTTTTCCTCCTGTCCCGCTGCACCGATCCAGCTCCCCAGGGCGGGAGGGGAAACGGGGGAAGGGGCTGCTTTTCATAGAATCATAGAATCGTCTAGGTTGCAAGAGACCCTTGGCATCATCGAGTCCAACCATCTACCCTACTCTACAAAGTTCTCCCCTACACCATATCCCCCAACACCACATCTCGACGGTTCTTAAACACATCCAGGGATGGTGACTCGACCACCTCCCTGGGTAGCCTGTTCCAATGCCCGACCACTCCCTCTGTGAAACATTCTTTCCTAATGTCCAGTCTAAACCTACCCTGTTGGAGCTTGAAGCCGTTCCCTCTCGTTCTGTCGTTACCTACCTGTGCCAGGAGACCAGCACCGACCTCTCTACAGTGTCCTTTCAAGTAGTGTTAAGAGAGTGACGAGGTCTCCCCTCAGCCCCCTCTTCCTCATACTAAACAGTCCCAGCTCCTTCAACCGCTCTTCATAGGATTTGTTTTCCAGGCCCTTCACCAGCTTCGTTGCCCTCCTCTGCACTCGCTCCAGCACCTCGACATCTCTCTTGGATTGAGGTGCCCAAAACCGGACGCAATACTCCAGGTGTGGCCTCACCAGTGCCGAGTACAGGGGCACAATCGCCTCCCTACTTCTGCTGCTCACGCTGTTTCTAATACAAGCCAGGATGCCGTTGGCTTTCGTGGCCACCTGGGCACACTGCCGGCTCACGTTCAGCCGCTTGTCCATTAGCACCCCCAGGTCTCTTTCTTCCAGGTGGTTTTCCAGCCACGTTTCCCCAAGCCTGTAGCGCTGCTCGGGGTTATTGTGGCCCACGCGCAGAACCTGGCACTTGCCCTTCTTGAAACTCATACCACTGATGTTGGCCCAACGATCCAATCTACCTAAGTCTCTCTGTAGAGCTTCCCTATCCTCCTGGGAATCAACACTCCTGCTTAAAGCGCTTTTGAAAGCGCTTGGACGCCGGCAAGAGAGAGCAGAGGGGAGGGCCAGTTTGGAAATCCCTTCTAGCGATAGGCTCTCTTTGCAGTCTGGAACCATCTACAGCACAGGCGTTTACGCCTCCGCACTGACCGACCCGTGGGTAAGACTTAGGGAAAACGGATGCTCTTGATACACTTCGACAGAACGTCTGCTAAGAGTCACATCTGTTTAGACTTACAGATTAACACGCACGATAGATAGACAACATCCAATTGGACTAGCGACCTGTCCAGACATCCGCTTTGACGCTTCAATCTCTCTTTATAAATAAATCTTTTAAAAAAATCTTTCCGTCGTCTAAACTCCCATTAAATAATACAGAATCTTTAGAGATACGGGTTGGTATTTGGAACTCCTTTTATATACGTAAGGGAATATTATTTTTCAACACACAGAAAAATGAGAGATTGTTCTCTACTCCAATGCCTCACCCCCGCATATACAGCTTTTAACATTTTTTAAACACCACCGCCCAAAACCCCAACCACCTGCCCCGCACCAAGTTTTCAGGCGTTTGGGGGCCGTGACCCACCCTCTTGTGGGGGGAACCCCACTTAACCCCCACTCACCTGCTCCTCCGCCGCACCGTCGCTCCCCCGCTGACATCCGGCTGCCCCAAATGACATCATCACACCACCACCCCCCCCCACACACACACCCCGGTTTTTTTAATTCGCCCCAAAAAATGCACCGAACGACCAGACCCAGGGCTGGCCCCTTCCCCTCAGGCGGCTCCACCACCGGCTGCAAACCCGGGCCGGGGCGTCTGTCGAGCAGCACGAGACGCGGACAACGAGGCACCTGCAAAACAAACAGCAAACCCCAACCGGAGATCAGCATCATCAAACGAAAGAGCACCGAAGAGAGTAGAGGAATTCCCTCCGGCCGAGGGACAGGACAGGAGCTGAGCTACAGGAGGATTGCGGGGAAACAGCTCCGCTCCAAAGACGGCACGGCCTGCCAAAGCCGGAGCCATCCCGACGCTTCAGGTCCCTATTCAGACTGACCCGTGCCACTTGCAACACCTTCTCAGCCTAACAGCGTAACAAACCCTCCGCCCGCTGGGGGGAAGCGCCTCCTCCCTTCCCTTTCCCTGCCGCTGGAAAGCTCTGCGCGCGTTTAGATACGGCCAAGAAAAATACTCACGCTAGAAAAGCCTCGGACTTTTTCTTCGGCGCTAATTCAACTGGCACAGCTCCGAACCCCCACCGTTGCGCTCTCCGTCTCCAGAACGCGCAGTTGTCATTTGACCGGGGGCTGCTTTCTCTCCTACCCAAGGAGGAGGGACATCTGGCCGGCGGCACTGCCCGAGAGAGATGCTACCGCACTGCCGGGGAAACGCGACGCTGAAAGCCAGGCAGAAATCAGGTTCTTCAGAGCGCTCCGCCTAAAGAAAAGGGGGGGGAAAAACAAAAAACAAAAAAACTAGAAAAAAAACCCAACCAAAAACCCAACCCGTTACCTTCAGTCGCCTCTCTTTTCAAAGATTTGGAACAAATACCTCGCCGCTTAGGGACGCCTAAGACGCTGTAGGCTACAGCCAGTGGACGGTTGCCGTTTAAAGCCTGCAAGTCAGTTTGCACGTTATACGACTTTAACCCTTTTTTTAAAGTCTCCTTTACGATAGAAAAAACCAGGAAGGTAAGAGATTCCCCAAACGGCTGTACTTTTGGCGGGGGGAAATCCAATCCCCGGTGCCGCAGTCCACCAGGCTACCGAAAACGACCGGCGGACCGGCCAAGGCTTTTGGCTGTGCCGAACACGCAGAGGAACAGGGTTTGGCCGTGTCCCCGCTGTTACGGGGGACCCAGAGCCCAAAGGCCGGCCATGCCATCGGCCGTCGGAAGAGGTGCCGCGCTCGGGCCTTTGGAAGGACATCGTCTTTCTTTTTGTCCCTATTTAATAGAGCGCGCGACGTCTCCTCGCTGATGACTTCTGCTGCCCAGCGCATCGTCTCCGAGGATCCCCTCTCGTGGGAACTTCAGGAGAGGCAACCGCTTGGCACGAGAAACCGGTGCCCTTTCAGAAAGGGAAACCTCCTTCCGACTGACGTCCAAATGACACGCCGTAGGCTACGGACAACGGACGTTCCTGGAAGGCTCGACTCACCTAAGCCACCTCAGGACTCGCCGCCACCAGTGACGAGGCTGATGATGCTCCTTGGTTCGTGGCAAAGCCTGGAAAACAGGCAGAAGCGGCGCCGGTTCGTCCCGTTTTGTCCACGTCTCTTCGTTGACCGCCCCGGCTTTCAGCGCAGATGCCGTGAAAGAGGAGTGACAAAGAAAAGGCGAGGTCAGGCAGCAAAAGAGCTCTGCAGGCTGCCACCTGCAGTCAACCGCGCACCCTGTTTTGGAAGCCACACGCCCGCCCGCCCGCCCGCCACCCCCCGCCCAAAACAAACAAACAAACAAACAAACAAACAAACAAAGAGACAAGAACCCCGGCACCTGGCCTCTTTCTTGTCTTCAGGAGCTCATCCTGAAGCTCATCGCTTCTGTCTTGTCAGAGCAGGAAGCGCAGACCATCTGTATCCCGAGGACACCTGACCGGGATTAACACGTGTCCAGAGGTAGTCCCCATCTCTACGAGCGTGTCGCTTTGGTGCTTTTAATAATCCTAACTCGACGGTAGTCACTGGGACGGTCCTTTACGGTGGCTTCTTCAGACTTCTGGATCGCCAGTCCCAGTATTTCCATTTCATCCTACCAAAAAAAACCCCAAAGCACGTTACAGCTGCACATAACATTTTCTGCACGTTCTTGTACGAGTATTTAAGGCGTAGGAGAAAGAGAAGATCTGAAAGGCAGAAGAGGCATTCAAAAACCGTGCAACTATGAAAAAGTAAAGCAGCTCTCTCGGAAAAGCACGAGAAACGGCCATAAAAGGTATACTTATGAAATACGCCAAGTAATATCGGGGCACCAAAATATACTATATAGGAAGGCTAGGTGGCTCATTTGATAGAAATTCGATGTAAATCTAAGACAGTACCGAGAATTCTGTCTGTAAATGGGTAATATTCGGCACCACTCGGCTCTAAAATTGCCGCTGCGCCTGCCTGTGAAAAATCCTACTTTAAAAGCATCTAGTACGAACCTTAAAGTTTTCATCACAGTTACAGCCATCTTTCACCTTAAAGCATGCTTTACATTGCTGCTGCAGCCTATCTGCCAACTTGGAGTGTACACATCTGGGTATACACGCTTGTAATTCAGGACGATTCGCACAAATCGTTTCTGTGCAGAAAAACAGGCCTCGTTTCATTATGCAATCAAATTTGAAATTTTTTTTCTCGGGAGAAGTTTTGCCTTTTTAACTGTGAGAATTTTAACTAGGAATTCACACGCTGCCCATGCCTCAAATTATGAGGAGACGCATCACAAAACGAACTCAAAACGAACATCCCGGATTCAGGAAAACTAATTGTGCCTCCCCCCTCTGTGGAACGTGTCCGTAGGACAGGAGCGGGCACCCGCTTTGCCACAGAAGCAGACGGATGCGGAATTGCTCCACGCGTGTCGGTTAACACACATTCGGCTAATGGCCCACCACTCCTTGTACGCACAGGCTGACGACAGCCAGGTCGCCCGGTACGGGCTGAACACTTTGCAGGATTTGTTACAAACCTTTTTAGTGAAATAGATTTTGAAACCCCAGGAAACACACCCCTACCTCCGAGAATTGTAGGGCAATAAATATTTTGACAACTTACATTTCACGTCTATCCATGTATGTCCCATTACTGTCTGTGGTCATAAACTATCTAATATAGAATACTAAACGTTGCTACCATTTAAGAACCGAACGACAGCAACTGAACTGAACCGAAAGGAAGAGCTTTTCTTTGAAAATCGCAGTGCCACCTGAGAAGAAGCTGAAGACTGAAAATCGGGCGAGAGAATCACGCAAAAATATCAGCCTTGCTCTAAAAGCAAGACAGGAGAAAACCCACCAAAAAATAAAATGCAGTTTAATTGACCCAAAGGTCACCAAACAAAACAGGCAAAAAGCTTCACAATACACAGCGTTTGCACCGCTGTCGCTTTTCTGGCTTTTGCTGGGCCTAAGAGGTTGCTGTGACTTCCTCGAGCTGCCCTTCTGCGGTCACCAGATTGTTTCAGGGGAGACAGACGTCTCCCGGGGAGGCGCACGCAGAGAGCGCCGCTACGTCTCGGCTGTGACCCCTTGGTCACTGCGTTCCTGCGGTGCCCGTACCCGTGCTACCAACAGGATGTCACAAAAGGACGCAAGAGCAGGGGGAATCGCTACAGGAGTCCTGAATGTTTCCACGGGCTTTTGAAAACCCCATTTTCTAAATTAAGTTACGCGAGGGAGTCTTTTTGAAAGTTACGAGGCTTCTGTGTGTCTGCTACTAAAAACATCCAACCGACCGACTCAAAAAACACCCAGAACACACTTTCCCCACGTTCCCCCGACACCGTAGCCTTTCATCTCGGGGGATTTCCTTTCCTGCCTTGCGAACGGATGCAGGTTAGGGACACCATAAAACAGCTTCCCTAGGGTATCCGAACGGCTGTCAGCGTACCATTTAGATCCCTTGAGTACAAGCAATAGCGCGCGTTACCTCTCCGGTTTGATGCTCGCTGACAGGCCGAATCCTTTGTGGAACCTTAAGCTGTTGTTCCGGCTTCCCTATCTCTTGCTGGAAAAGGTCTCTCTCGTGCTCTCGGTCAATTGCTCGCTCCTGAAAGTGACAAAACAGTGAGGATGCACCATTTCACGTAAAAACTGTCTAAATTAAGGATATTACAGCTTCTTGCTTCTTTTAACACGAGGCTGGTAAGGGTACGTCAGTAGCATTATTACACGTCAGTACGAGCCGGCAACGCGCGCTGGCAGCCCAGAAAGCCAACCCCACCCTGGGCTGCATCAAGAGAAGCGTGGCCAGCGGGTCACGGGAGGCGATTCTACCCCCCTCTACTCTGCGCACGCGAGACCCCACCTGGAGTACGGTGTCCAGCTTTGGAGTCCTCGACACGGGAAGGACGTGGACCTGTTGGAAGGGGCCCAGCGGAGGGCCACGAAAACCATCGGAGGGACGGAGCACCTCCCCTGTGAAGAGAGACTGAGAGAGCTGGGGTTGTTCAGCCTGGAGAAGAGAAGGCTCCGGGGAGACCTCAGAGCAGCCTTCCAATATCTGAAGGGAGCCTACGGGAGAGCCGGAGAGGGACTCTCTGTCGGGAAAGGTAGCGACAGGACAAGGGGTAACGGTTTTAAATCGGAAGAGGGGAGATTCAGACTAGATGTTAGGAGGAAATTCTTTACCGTGAGGGTGGTGAGGCACTGGAACAGGTTGCCCGGGGAAGCTGTGGATGCCCCATCCCTGGAAGTGTTTAAGGCCAGGCTGGACGGGGCTTTGAGCAACCCGCTCTAGTGGAGGCGTCCCTGCCCAAGGCAGGGGGGCTGCAACACGATGATCTTGAAGGTCCCTTCCAATTCTAACCATTCTACGATTCTATGGTTTTTAAGGTGGCAGAACCTCTTGCGACTTCCATTAACAAAAACTACTCTCACCATTCGGGGCAACAAATCTCACATTTTTGAATAAAAACACGAGGACGGCACTGATACAGCCAGTATTATTTCACAAAAAGGACAGTTTTGTCTCTTCTGTTCAAAGCACAGCATACAAATAGCAATAGGCCAGTATTTTATGGTCTCCTTTCCTCGCGTTCATCCTTCATATATGTAGCATAAATAGGAATTAAGAATAGAAATTAACTTTGTGTTCATACTGAGGAGGAGCCAATGGGAAAAAAGAAATTCTAAATTTTGCATTTCAGTGTTACTTTTGACCAGCTGCAGTTGTTATATCCCACTCTGATATTTGGGGAATACATCTTTATACTGGAAATAAGGCACAGCCGCTGGCATCCGGTGAAACGTCACCTTTAAATGCCACTTTGCTGAACAGACAAACCTGATCAGACGCATTGAAATAAACTAGCTCAAGTAGCTGATACACAGAGGAATGCTCTGTCTAGCAACAGAAGCTTTTGCAAAAATGGAGGAAGCCAGAATAAAGCTGCAACAGTTACAAGTTGCAGATTTGAAAACCTCACCTGCTGTTTGAGCACCCCACAGCCCGCCCAGCCCCTGCTTTCCCCCGCAGCCCCCAACACCCTCCTGCCCACCCCCCCTGCAGAACCAGCCAAAACGGCTTCTGCTCTCCGCCCCCAAACCGCATCACTTACTGCCCCCTTCCGAGCCCCAAAACCCAGCCGCTGAGCCTCTGCGCAAGTCCCCAAAACGCCGGACTCCACCCCCGCCCCTCAGCCCAAAGCCACACGACTCCCTCTCCGGCTGAAGCCCCAACACCAGCCACGCGAGCCCGTTTGCCAGCCCCGGGAGCCGCGAGCACCTCCCCAGACGCCTCAGCCCGCCCCCCCGCAACGCCGTCTCCCCTCGGAGCCGCCTCGGGACCCCGGCCGCCTTCCCCGCGCCCCCCCGCTGGCCTCGACGCTGTCCAGCTGCCTCGCGACGCTGTCCAGCGGCACCGCGACGCTGCCCAGCGGCACCGCGACGCTGCCCAGCGGCACCGCGACGCTGCCCAGCGGCACCGCGACGCTGTCCGGCTGCCCGGTGCTTTCCGCCCGCGCCGGTCCGGTGCGGTGCGGTGCGGTGCGGTGCGGTCCGGTCCGCGCCGCGCCGCAGCCGCTTCCGCGCGCGCCGCCATTTTCCCCCGGCCCCCTCCGCTTCCGGAGCGGCTCGGCCCGCCCATGCGGCGCGCCCATTGGTCACGGCGCCGGAAGCTGCTTCCGTCCTCGGGGAGCCCGTCCCATTGGTCGGTCGCGCCGTCAATCTTCAGCGCCTCCCACCCCGGCCAATCGGAGCGCGGCAGGCGATCCGACCAATCGGAGCGCGGCGGTCGCGCTGTGATTGGCTCGTCCTCCTGTCAATCCGCCAGGGGGCGGTTGCCATGGTGAGGACGCCCCGCCCTGTGGCGCATGCGCAGTAGTGAGGGCGGCGCCGTCCTTACTACTGCGCATGCGCGACCAGGCGGGGCTTCCTCACCATGGCAACCGCCCCCGGGCGGATTGACAGGAGGACGAGCCAATCACAACGCGACCGCCCCGCTCCGATTGGTCGGATCGCCTGCCGCGCTCCGATTGGCCGGACTGGGAGGCGCTGGAGATTGACGGCGCGATCGACCAATGGGACGGGGGCTCCTAGAGGACGGACGCCGCTTACGGCACCGCGACCAATGGGCGCGCGGTATGGGCGGGCCGAGCCGCTCCGGAACCGGAGGGGGCCGGGGGGAAAACGGCGGCCAGCCCAGAAATCGCTGCGGACCGGTCCGCAGCGGCCGGAAAGCACCGGGCAGCCGGACAGCGCCCACGCCCACGCCCCCTTCCTTGTCCCCCTCTGAGACCTCACCGGGGCCATGAGCGGTGACCGCTCTCAGCCCGCTTCCCTCCACCCAGGGACCGTGACCACTTACCGGCGGGCAGGCCTTCCCGCTCTCTGCCCTGTCCCCGCTCGCAGTCCGGGCAGCCGCAGCCGTCGCCTCGGCGCCAAAAACCTCCGGTGTTCGCCCCGCAACCAGCCCCAGGGACGCCGCGGCGCTCTGCGCGTGGCCCCGGGGGCCGTGGGGGCGACAGCAGCCAGTCCGCCGGCGTCCAGGAAGGCAGGCGGGGGTGCCGCCTTATCCACCACAGAGACATCGGGGAGCTTTGCGTCCCTGCAGGAAAACGGGGCTGGGTTTTTTTCCTCCTGTCCCGCTGCACCGATCCAGCTCCCCAGGGCGGGAGGGGAAACGGGGGAAGGGGCTGCTTTTCATAGAATCATAGAATCGTCTAGGTTGCAAGAGACCCTTGGCATCATCGAGTCCAACCATCTACCCTACTCTACAAAGTTCTCCCCTACACCATATCCCCCAACACCACATCTCGACGGTTCTTAAACACATCCAGGGATGGTGACTCGACCACCTCCCTGGGTAGCCTGTTCCAATGCCCGACCACTCCCTCTGTGAAACATTCTTTCCTAATGTCCAGTCTAAACCTACCCTGTTGGAGCTTGAAGCCGTTCCCTCTCGTTCTGTCGTTACCTACCTGTGCCAGGAGACCAGCACCGACCTCTCTACAGTGTCCTTTCAAGTAGTGTTAAGAGAGTGACGAGGTCTCCCCTCAGCCCCCTCTTCCTCATACTAAACAGTCCCAGCTCCTTCAACCGCTCTTCATAGGATTTGTTTTCCAGGCCCTTCACCAGCTTCGTTGCCCTCCTCTGCACTCGCTCCAGCACCTCGACATCTCTCTTGGATTGAGGTGCCCAAAACCGGACGCAATACTCCAGGTGTGGCCTCACCAGTGCCGAGTACAGGGGCACAATCGCCTCCCTACTTCTGCTGCTCACGCTGTTTCTAATACAAGCCAGGATGCCGTTGGCTTTCGTGGCCACCTGGGCACACTGCCGGCTCACGTTCAGCCGCTTGTCCATTAGCACCCCCAGGTCTCTTTCTTCCAGGTGGTTTTCCAGCCACGTTTCCCCAAGCCTGTAGCGCTGCTCGGGGTTATTGTGGCCCACGCGCAGAACCTGGCACTTGCCCTTCTTGAAACTCATACCACTGATGTTGGCCCAACGATCCAATCTACCTAAGTCTCTCTGTAGAGCTTCCCTATCCTCCTGGGAATCAACACTCCTGCTTAAAGCGCTTTTGAAAGCGCTTGGACGCCGGCAAGAGAGAGCAGAGGGGAGGGCCAGTTTGGAAATCCCTTCTAGCGATAGGCTCTCTTTGCAGTCTGGAACCATCTACAGCACAGGCGTTTACGCCTCCGCACTGACCGACCCGTGGGTAAGACTTAGGGAAAACGGATGCTCTTGATACACTTCGACAGAACGTCTGCTAAGAGTCACATCTGTTTAGACTTACAGATTAACACGCACGATAGATAGACAACATCCAATTGGACTAGCGACCTGTCCAGACATCCGCTTTGACGCTTCAATCTCTCTTTATAAATAAATCTTTTAAAAAAATCTTTCCGTCGTCTAAACTCCCATTAAATAATACAGAATCTTTAGAGATACGGGTTGGTATTTGGAACTCCTTTTATATACGTAAGGGAATATTATTTTTCAACACACAGAAAAATGAGAGATTGTTCTCTACTCCAATGCCTCACCCCCGCATATACAGCTTTTAACATTTTTTAAACACCACCGCCCAAAACCCCAACCACCTGCCCCGCACCAAGTTTTCAGGCGTTTGGGGGCCGTGACTCACCCTCTTGTGGGGGGAACCCCACTTAACCCCCACTCACCTGCTCCTCCGCCGCACCGTCGCTCCCCCGCTGACATCCGGCTGCCCCAAATGACATCATCACACCACCCCCCCCACCCCCCCCCCCACCGGTTTTTTTAATTCGCCCCAAAAAATGCACCGAACGACCAGACCCAGGGCTGGCCCCTTCCCCTCAGGCGGCTCCACCACCGGCTGCAAACCCGGGCCGGGGCATCTGTCGAGCAGCGCGAGACGCGGACAACGAGGCACCTGCAAAACAAACAGCAAACCCCAACCGGAGATCAGCATCATCAAACGAAAGAGCACCGAAGACAGTAGAGGAATTCCCTCCGGCCGAGGGACAGGACAGGAGCTGAGCTACAGGAGGATTGCGGGGAAACAGCTCCGCTCCAAAGACGGCACGGCCTGCCAAAGCCGGAGCCATCCCGACGCTTCAGGTCCCTATTCGGACTGACCCGTGCCACTTGCAACACCTTCTCAGCCTAACAGCGGAACAAACCCTCCGCCCGCTGGGGGGAAGCGCCTCCTCCCTTCCCTTTCCCTGCCGCTGGAAAGCTCTGCGCGCGTTTAGATACGGCCAAGAAAAATACTCACGCTAGAAAAGCCTCGGACTTTTTCTTCGGCGCTAATTCAACTGGCACAGCTCCGAACCCCCACCGTTGCGCTCTCCGTCTCCAGAACGCGCAGTTGTCATTTGACCGGGGGCTGCTTTCTCTCCTACCCAAGGAGGAGGGACATCTGGCCGGCGGCACTGCCCGAGAGAGATGCTACCGCACTGCCGGGGAAACGCGCCGCTGAAAGCCAGGCAGAAATCAGGTTCTTCAGAGCGCTCCGCCTAAAGAAAAGGGGGGGGAAAAACAAAAAACAAAAAAACTAGAAAAAAAACCCAACCAAAAACCCAACCCGTTACCTTCAGTCGCCTCTCTTTTCAAAGATTTGGAACAAATACCTCGCCGCTTAGGGACGCCTAAGACGCTGTAGGCTACAGCCGGTGGACGGTTGCCGTTTAAAGCCTGCAAGTCAGTTTGCACGTTATACGACTTTAACCCTTTTTTTAAAGTCTCCTTTACGATA
Organism: Numenius arquata; assembly: GCF_964106895.1. Classification (NCBI taxonomy): domain Eukaryota; kingdom Metazoa; phylum Chordata; class Aves; order Charadriiformes; family Scolopacidae; genus Numenius; species Numenius arquata. Next base: position 26,211 of record NW_027414550.1, read on the forward strand.
GAAAAAACCAGGAAGGTAAGAGATTCCCCAAACGGCTGTACTTTTGGCGGGGGGAAATCCAATCCCCGGTGCCGCGATCCACCAGGCTACCGAAAACGACCGGCGGACCGGCCAAGGCTTTTGGCTGTGCCGAACACGCAGAGGAACAGGGTTTGGCCGTGTCCCCGCTGTTACGGGGGACCCAGAGCCCAAAGGCCGGCCATGCCATCGGCCGTCGGAAGAGGTGCCGCGCTCGGGCCTTTGGAAGGACATCGTCTTTCTTTTTGTCCCTATTTAATAGAGCGCGCGACGTCTCCTCGCTGATGACTTCTGCTGCCCAGCGCATCGTCTCCGAGGATCCCCTCTCGTGGGAACTTCAGGAGAGGCAACCGCTTGGCACGAGAAACCGGTGCCCTTTCAGAAAGGGAAACCTCCTTCCGACTGACGTCCAAATGACACGCCGTAGGCTACGGACAACGGACGTTCCTGGAAGGCTCGACTCACCTAAGCCACCTCAGGACTCGCCGCCACCAGTGACGAGGCTGATGATGCTCCTTGGTTTGTGGCAAAGCCTGGAAAACAGGCAGAAGCGGCGCCGGTTCGTCCCGTTTTGTCCACGTCTCTTCGTTGACCGCCCCGGCTTTCAGCGCAGATGCCATGAAAGAGGAGTGACAAAGAAAAGGCGAGGTCAGGCAGCAGAAGAGCTCTGCAGGCTGCCACCTGCAGTCATCCGCGCACTCTGTTTTGGAAGCCACACGCCCGCCCGCCCGCCACCCCCCGCCCAAAACAAACAAACAAACAAACAAACAAACAAAGAGACAAGAACCCCGGCACCTGGCCTCTTTCTTGTCTTCAGGAGCTCATCCTGAAGCTCATCGCTTCTGTCTTGTCAGAGCAGGAAGCGCAGACCATCTGTATCCCGAGGACACCTGACCGGGATTAACACGTGTCCAGAGGTAGTCCCCATCTCTACGAGCGTGTCGCTTTGGTGCTTTTAATAATCCTAACTCGACGGTAGTCACTGGGACGGTCCTTTACGGTGGCTTCTTCAGACTTCTGGATCGCCAGTCCCAGTATTTCCATTTCATCCTACCAAAAAAAACCCCAAAGCACGTTACAGCTGCACATAACATTTTCTGCTTGTTCTTGTACGAGTATTTAAGGCGTAGGAGAAAGAGAAGATCTGAAAGGCAGAAGAGGCATTCAAAAACCGTGCAACTATGAAAAAGTAAAGCAGCTCTCTCGGAAAAGCACGAGAAACGGCCATAAAAGGTATACTTATGAAATACGCCAAGTAATATCGGGGCACCAAAATATACTATACAGGAAGGCTAGGTGGCTCATTTGACAGAAATTCGATGTAAATCTAATACAGTACCGAGAATTCTGTCTGTAAATGGATAATATCCGGCACCACTCAGCTCTAAAATTGCCGCTGCGCCTGCGGTGCTCCTAGATTCTATCTTCCTGCCTGTGAAAAATCCGACTTTAAAAGCATCTAGTACGAACCTTAAAGTTTTCATCACGGTTACAGCCATCTTTCACCTTAAAGCATGCTTTACATTTCTGCCAACTTGGAGTGTACACGTCTGTGTATACACGCTTATAATTCAGGACGATTTCCACAAATCGTTTCTGTGCAGAAAAACAGGCCTCGTTTCATTATGCAATCAAATTTGAAATTTTTTTTCTCGGGAGAAGTTTTGCCTTTTTAACTGTGAGAATTTTAACTAGGAATTCACACGCTACCCATGCCTCAAATTATGAGGAGACGCATCACAAAACGAACTCAAAACGAACATCCCGGATTCAGGAAAACTAATTGTGCCTCCCCCCTCTGTGGAACGTGTCCGTAGGACGGGAGCGGGCACCCGCTTTGCCACAGAAGCAGACGGATGCGGAATTGCTCCACGCGTGTCGGTTAACACACATTCGGCTAATGGCCCACCACTCCTTGTACGCACAGGCTGACGACAGCCAGGTCGCCCGGTACGGGCTGAACACTTTGCAGGATTTGTTACAAACCTTTTTAGTGAAATAGATTTTGAAACCCCAGGAAACACACCCCTACCTCCGAGAATTGTAAGGCAATAAATATTTTGACAACTTACATTTCACGTCTATCCATGTATGTCCCATTACTGTCTGTGGTCATAAACTATCTAATATAGAATACTAAACGTTGCTACCATTTAAGAACCGAACGACAGCAACTGAACTGAACCGAAAGGAAGAGCTTTTCTTTGAAAATCGCAGTGCCACCTGAGAAGAAGCTGAAGACTGAAAATCGGGCGAGAGAATCACGCAAAAATATCAGCCTTGCTCTAAAAGCAAGACAGGAGAAAACCCACCAAAAAATAAAATGCAGTTTAATTGACCCAAAGGTCACCAAACAAAACAGGCAAAAAGCTTCACAATACACAGCGTTTGCACCGCTGTCGCTTTTCTGGCTTTTGCTGGGCCTAAGAGGTTGCTGTGACTTCCTCGAGCTGCCCTTCTGCGGTCACCAGATTGTTTCAGGGGAGACAGACGTCTCCCGGGGAGGCGCACGCAGAGAGCGCCGCTACGTCTCGGCTGTGACCCCTTGGTCACTGCGTTCCTGCGGTGCCCGTACCCGTGCTACCAACAGGACGTCACAAAAGGACACAAGAGCAGGGGGAATCGCTACAGGAGTCCTGAATGTTTCCACGGGCTTTTGAAAACCCCATTTTCTAAATTAAGTTACGCGAGGGAGTCTTTTTGAAAGTTACGAAGTTTCTGTGTGTCTGCTACTAAAAACATCCAACCGACCGACTCAAAAAACACCCAGAACACACTTTCCCCACGTTCCCCCGACACCGTAGCCTTTCATCTCGGGGGATTTCATTTCCTGCCTTGCGAATGGATGCAGGTTAGGGACACCATAAAACAGCTTCCCTAGGGTATCCGAACGGCTGTCAGCTGAAACAGAAAACAGAGGGATTAACCATGACAGGGACGTATATCTCAACCTTGGAGGGGAGGAAAGAAAACAAAGAATTTCCCAATTAGCGGAGGCGGGCCTCAGCCTCGAAGGAACACTTCGCAAGCAAATGGGAACATCCTGACTGATAACAGGAGAAGATAACCAGAGACTTTACGACCCCTGCCAGACCACGCAGAGGACGAGCGGAACATCCTGATCGATTACAGGAAGATAGCAAGAGACTTTTACGGCCTCTATCAGCAAAACAATCGAATCGGTTCAGTGATCGTGGAGCTTACTCCCTAAGACGCCCCCCCAAAGAAAAACACCAGGAGAAGATACGCACATGCCTGAAGGATGAGACTTATTATAATGAGGCTCTGGAAATAATTAACATAGTCACACCTATTGTTAGAACTAATTGTATTAGCCCATCCCATAGTTTGCATATGTATGATTTACCTTATAAATAACTACGGGTTTAGCCTAAGGGTGTGCAAGCTTGGAGGAGCGATCCCCCTTGCACCCGGCACCGCAATAAACATACCTGCTTTATAACTCTCTGCGAGTTGTAAGGTTTGTTTCCGCACGTCAATTTGGCGACCCAGATGGGACCCTCTCTGTCCGGCTGCGGGACCTGCTGAGGACGGGACTCCTCTGGGCGCCCCCGAGATTTCTCGGAGGGACTCCCTTACTCATCCAGATCACCGCGGGGACAGACAAGGACCATCTATTGTGGACCAGGTATGTTTAGAGTTTTCTTAGGGGGGGACCTGTAAGCCGTGAGGAGACGTCCTACGCGTGGTAAAGAGTCGGCGTACTCGCCCCGGGGTATGCTCAAGCTTGGGCTAACGGTTGGGTTGTGCTTGTGTGGGATCCCTTGGTTTTATGTTAGTGCGTGGAAGTGTAACCCTGCGATACTGTTGGTTATATGTTGTATCTGTCCTAGGGTATCACTACCGTGTTATTACTTGTTGTATTTGTCATAAGATACCACTTCCGTGTTATTGTCTAATATAAGGTGGAAATTATTGTATGAGTGAACTGAGTGATTGAGACGCGGCACTGCTGCGGAGCGAGTGCGGAGTTCTGATCCACGGTTCCGTGTTCTCCGCGAGGAGAGCGGCCGGAGACGAACGAAGCGTATGACAGACTGTAAAGAAACATTGTGTGAACCTGATATTGAGAAGATTGAGTGGCAGTGTCTTGGACACTCGGATAACGTTTGTGATCCTATTTTTATCCTAAAGTGTTTTGCTTGTAATACGGAGGTTTGGGTAGATCAGGAAGACGATTTTTGGTGTTCACAGTGTGGAAGCTGGACTGAGTGGGAAAAGATCGAGCGGGCGGGAGAATTGAAACAAGTAATCTGTGGAGACATAGCCTACCCCTGGAGATAAAGGTAGCGACAGGGATATAGTTGTACTATTTCCCGGGAGAGAAAACAGGAATAACACCCAGGTGACACACGGAGATCAGGGTCACCTCTTAATCAAGGGGTAGAAAGAGCATAAAATGGGCAATAAACAAGGAGGCGGGATAATGAAAAAGAGTCCTCTAGGATGTATCTTAGCACACTGGAAGGAGATCGGAGGCCCACCAGGTGGCAGCGTGGACAAGAAAACCTTAATTAAATATTGCAATCAATGGTGGCCTCTTTACAAGTTAGATGATCAGGAGAAATGGCCCGTTAACGGGACCCTTAATTACAATACTATATTACAATTAATGCTATTCCTTAGAAGGGAAAGAAAGTGGGATCAAGTTACATATGCGGACATGTTTTTCACCCTTCGAAATCACCCAGAATACCAACGGGACTGCGGGCTATTACCTCCACAAGACCCTATGGTATTAGCCTTAGAGAAAGAAAAAAATGAAAGAAATGAAAGCAGACATAAAAAGATGTTGCTCAGCCTGCAGCATAGGGCAAGGGTGCACAAGGCCTGAAAAGATTCAGGGTTTTGAAGATCAACTAATTGAAGTATTAAGTTTGGCCCTGATAGGAACTCCCATTACTCCAGGAGTGCCTGAGGAGATTAAAGACCAAATTTATCTGGGGGTATGGGCCTCGGGAGAGCCGGGGAGAGCAAAAAAGTGCTTCCCCTATAGCGATAAAACCCAAACAAGGAGCACGACCAGTGAGAGTCAAACAGTATCCCCTCAGGGTAGAGGATAGGAAGGGGATCCGACAAACTATAGACCAGTTTATCGAGTATGGGCGGCTGAAAGAATGTGAATCAGAGTATAACACTCCAATATTACCTGTCAAAAAGCCGGATGGTAGCTATCGCATAGTACAGGATCTCAGGGCTATCAACAAAATTGTTGAGGATTTACATCGGGTAGTAGCAAATCCATACACTCTCCTAACTAAATTGGGACCTGAATTGGCATGGTTTACCGTCTTGGACCTAAAGGATGCCTTTTTCTGCCTGCCTCTGAGCCCAGAGAGCCAACTTTTGTTCGCATTCGAGTGGGAAAACCCAGAATCTGGAAGGAAAACACAGCTTACATGGACTGTGCTACCACAGGGCTTTAAAAATAGCCCAACACTTTTTGGAAATCAGCTAGCCAAAGACTTAGAACAGTGGAAACGCCCGCCTGGGACAGGAATGGTATTACAGTATGTGGACGATATGTTACTTGCCACTGACACCAGAGAAACATGCCTAGAATGGACTGTGAGCCTGCTAAATTTCCTTGGACTTAATGGCTATAAAGTTTCTCCACAGAAGGCGCAGATAGCCCAGCAGCAAGTGACCTATCTGGGATATGAAATAACCGCAGGCCAACGGACACTCGGGAAGGAGAGGAAAGAAGCCATCTGCCAGACACCTCGACCACAGACGCCTAAGGAACTTCGGACCTTTCTAGGGATGACAGGATGGTGTCGTCTCTGGATATATAACTACGGACTCTTGGTAAAGCCGCTATACGAGTTACTAAAATCTAACTCAAAGAATATTGTGTGGAATAAGGAAGCAGACAGAGCCTTCCATCAGTTAAAAAAGAGGTTAATGGAAGCGCCTGCCCTGGGGTTACCCGATACTACTAAACCTTTCTGGTTGTTTTCCTATGAAAAGCAAGAAATGGCCTTAGGAGTCCTGGCTCAGAATCTGGGACCCTATCGGAGGGCGGTGGCATACTTCTCTAAACAGCTCGACGGAGTAAGTAAAGGGTGGCCTAGCTGTCTCCGAGCAGTGGCAGCAGTGGTAATAAACATCCAAGAGGCCCGTAAGTTCACCCTAGGCCAGAAAATCACAGTTATGGTTTCACACACCGTCTCAGCAGTACTGGAAGTAAAAGGAGGGCATTGGCTTTCGCCTCAGAGGTTTCTCAAGTACCAGGCTATCCTGATAGAGCAAGATGATGTAGAAATAACAGTAACTAATATTGTCAATCCAGCCTCTTTCCTCAGCGGAACAGCAGGAGAATCAGTGACCCATGACTGCTTGGAAACAATTGAGGCGGTGTACTCCAGTCGACCAGATCTGAAAGAGGAACCATTGGAAGATGCAGAGGATTCCTGGTTCACCGACGGGAGCAGCTTCATTCAGCAAGGGATACGTAAAGCTGGCTATGCGGTAACCACCACAGAGAAGGTAATAGAGTCCAAAGCTCTGGCCCCAAATACATCAGCCCAAAAGGCTGAGATAATAGCACTAACCCGAGCGCTGGAACTAGCCAAAGGAAAACGGATAAATATCTGGACAGACTCTAAATATGCTTTCGGGGTGGTGCATGCTCACGGGGCAGTCTGGAGAGAAAGAGGACTCTTATCTACACAAGGGAAACACATCAAACATGCTGAAGAAATTCTTAAACTCTTAGACGCAGTATTACTGCCTACCAAAGTGACTATCATGCACTGCAAAGCTCACCAAAAAGGGAACACCGCTGTGGAACTGGGTAACGCACTGGCGGACCGAGAAGCCAAAAGGGCAGCAGAAATGGGTAATACAGAAATACAATCCTTGGTCCCAGATGGTAAAATACAAATTGACGACGAACCTAAATATTCTAGGGATGATCACAAATTGATCAAAGACTTAAATGGGAAAATCGAAGGGAAATGGGCCAAAACCCCACAGGGAAAAATAATAGTGCCTTTTTCGTTATTATGGGCAGTGGTCATGGCAGAACATAGAAAATCCCATTGGGGAACAGAGGCACTTTACAGATACCTGAGTAGGATAATATGTGCTCGGAATCTATATGCCACGGTCAAACAAGTCACTCAGCAGTGTGAGGTATGTCTACAGAACAACCCTAGGACAGGTCCCAGAGTCCAGTTCGGCCAAATAGGAAAGGGAAACTATCCGGGACAACAATGGCAAATTGATTTCTCAGAACTTACAAGAAAAGGGGGGTTTCGATACCTATTGGTACTAACCGATACCTTTTCAGGATGGCCAGAGGCATTTCCCTGCCGAACCAATAAAACAAGAGAAGTGGTTAAAGCATTGTTGCAAGAAATTATACCAAGATTTGGGGTTCCCGCAGTGATTTCCTCGGACCGAGGATCTCATTTCACTGCAAAGGTTGTTTCAAAAGTAAGCAGATTATTGGGTATAGATTGGCAACTTCATACCCCATACAACCCACGATCGAGTGGTCAGGTAGAAAAGATGAATCACTTGATCAAAACTCAGATTGTGAAACTAGGCCAGGAAGCTAACTTGACCTGGCCCCAGTCATTACCATTAGCCCTTCTCAGGATAAGAACAAAACCCAGAACCAAAGAAGGTTTGAGCCCCTTTGAAATACTCTATGGGAGACCATATAGTGTACAAGACGGGACATCCACAGAGTTGGGGAATGAAATATTGACAGATTACATGATAAATTTACAAAAGCAGCTCCGAGAGGTAGAAAAACTGGTTCTAGTGACAAGGGGAACAAGATTCCATAGCTTTGTAAGGTGGCTTATACCATCCTTAGGCATTAGTGAATTGGAGAAAGCAATTGTAAACATATCAGCTACTATAGCAGCGCTTGAGAAATCTACAATAGGTGCTATACAGGCACTTCAACAAGAAGTCCAGTCATTAGCAAATGTAGTTGGACAAAATAGAACGGCATTAGATTTACTAACTTGGAAAGAGGGAGGCTTATGCGCAGTGATTAATCAGAGCTGTTGCTCATATGTAAACAAAGCGGAAGGATAGAAAAAGACTTACAAAATCTCATAGCTAAAACTCAGATCTTGCATCAGACTGCGCAGGATGATACCACATTTGGGTTCTCAGACCTTTGGGAAAAGTTAACCTCATGGTTACCTAGTCTGGCATGGCTTAGACAACTGTTTATCCTTCTAGTAGCAGTGCTTATGTTAGGAATTTTAGTGTGTGTAATAGCTAGATGTTTTATGTGTTGCACCATGGGGGCAAGAGACGAATACATTCAATGGAAAAAGCATCAGCTCCGGGAACGAGTGGAATCAGGGATGTATTTTAGAAATCAGATGGAGAAGGAAAGTGTGTTATAGGCAATTGTAAAAGAATTTACAAATGAACAAAGAAAAGGGGGGATTGAAACAGAAAACAGAGGGATTAACCATGACAGGGACGTATATCTCAACCTTGGAGGGGAGGAAAGAAAACAAAGAATTTCCCAATTAGCGGAGGCGGGCCTCAGCCTCGAAGGAACACTTCGCAAGCAAATGGGAACATCCTGACTGATAACAGGAGAAGATAACCAGAGACTTTACGACCCCTGCCAGACCACGCAGAAGACAAGCGGAACATCCTGATCGATTACAGGAAGATAAGCAAGAGACTTTTACGGCCTCTATCAGCAAAACAATCGAATCGGTTCAGTGATCGTGGAACTTACTCCCTAAGACGCCCCCCCAAAGAAAAACACCAGGAGAAGATACGCACATGCCTGAAGGATGAGACTTATTATAATGAGGCTCCGGAAATAATTAACATAGTCACACCTATTGTTAGAACTAATTGTATTAGCCCATCCCATAGTTTGCATATGTATGATTTACCTTATAAATAACTACGGGTTTAGCCTAAGGGTGTGCAAGTTTGGAGGAGCGATCCCCCTTGCACCCGGCGCCACAATAAACATACCTGCTTTATAACTCTCTGCGAGTTGTAAGGTTTGTTTCCGCACGTCACAGCGTACCATTTAGATCCCTTGAGTACAAGCAATAGCGCGCGTTACCTCTCCGGTTTGATGCTCGCTGACAGGCCGAATCCTTTGTGGAACCTTAAGCTGTTGTTCCGGCTTCCCTATCTCTTGCTGGAAAAGGTCTCTCTCGTGCTCTCGGGTCAATTGCTCGCTCCTGAAAGTGACAAAACAGTGAGGATGCACCATTTCACGTAAAAACTGTCTAAATTAAGGATATTACAGCTTCTTGCTTCTTTTAACACGAGGCTGCTAACGGTACGTCAGTAGCATTATTACATGTCAGTACGAGCCGGCAACGCGCGCTGGCAGCCCAGAAAGCCAACCCCACCCTGGGCTGCATCAAGAGAAGCGTGGCCAGCGGGTCACGGGAGGCGATTCTACCCCCCTCTACTCTGCGCGCGCGAGACCCCACCTGGAGTACGGTGTCCAGCTTTGGAGTCCTCGACACGGGAAGGACGTGGACCTGTTGGAAGGGGCCCAGCGGAGGGCCACGAAAACCATCGGAGGGACGGAGCACCTCCCCTGTGAAGAGAGACTGAGAGAGCTGGGGTTGTTCAGCCTGGAGAAGAGAAGGCTCCGGGGAGACCTCAGAGCAGCCTTCCAATATCTGAAGGGAGCCTACGGGAGAGCCGGAGAGGGACTCTCTGTCGGGAAAGGTAGCGACAGGACAAGGGGTAACGATTTTAAATCGGAAGAGGGGAGATTCAGACTAGATATTAGGAGGAAATTCTTTACCGTGAGGGTGGTGAGGCACTGGAACAGGTTGCCCGGGGAAGCTGTGGATGCCCCATCCCTGGAAGTGTTTAAGGCCAGGCTGGACGGGGCTTTGAGCAACCCGCTCTAGTGGAGGCGTCCCTGCCCAAGGCAGGGGGGCTGCAACACGATGATCTTGAAGGTCCCTTCCAATTCTAACCATTCTACGATTCTATGGTTTTTAAGGTGGCAGAACCTCTTGCGACTTCCATTAACAAAAACTACTCTCACCATTCGGGGCAACAAATCTCACATTTTTGAATAAAAACACGAGGACGGCACTGATACAGCCGGTATTATTTCACAAAAAGGACAGTTTTGTCTCTTCTGTTCAAAGCACAGCATACAAATAGCAATAGGCCAGTATTTTATGGTCTCCTTTCCTCGCGTTCATCCTTCATATATGTAGCATAAATAGGAATTAAGAATAGAAATTAACTTTGTGTTCATACTGAGGAGGAGCCAATGGGAAAAAAGAAATTCTAAATTTTGCATTTCAGTGTTACTTTTGACCAGCTGCAGTTGTTATATCCCACTCTGATATTTGGGGAATACATCTTTATACTGGAAATAAGGCACAGCCGCTGGCATCCGGTGAAACGTCACCTTTAAATGCCACTTTGCTGAACAGACAAACCTGATCAGACGCATTGAAATAAACTAGCTCAAGTAGCTGATACACAGAGGAATGCTCTGTCTAGCAACAGAAGCTTTTGCAAAAATGGAGGAAGCCAGAATAAAGCTGCAACAGTTACAAGTTGCAGATTTGAAAACCTCACCTGCTGTTTGAGCACCCCGCAGCCCGCCCAGCCCCTGCTTTCCCCCGCAGCCCCCAACACCCTCCTGCCCACCCCCCCTGCAGAACCAGCCAAAACGGCTTCTGCTCTCCGCCCCCGAACCGCATCACTTACTGCCCCCTTCCGAGCCCCAAAACCCAGCCGCTGAGCCTCTGCTCGAGTCCCCAAAACGCCGGACTCCACCCCCGCCCCTCAGCCCAAAGCCACACGACTCCCTCTCCGGCTGAAGCCCCAACACCAGCCACGCGAGCCCGTTTGCCAGCCCCGGGAGCCGCGAGCACCTCCCCAGACGCCTCAGCCCGCCCCCCCGCAACGCCGTCTCCCCTCGGAGCCGCCTCGGGACCCCGGCCGCCTTCCCCGCGCCCCCCCGCTGGCCTCGACGCTGTCCAGCTGCCTCGCGACGCTGTCCAGCTGCCTCGCGACGCTGTCCAGCGGCGCCGCGACGCTGTCCGGCTGCCCGGTGCTTTCCGCCCGCGCCGGTCCGGTGCGGTGCGGTGCGGTCCGCGCCGCGCCGCGCCGCAGCCGCTTCTGCGCGCGCCGCCATTTTCCCCCGGCCCCCTCCGCTTCCGGAGCGGCTCGGCCCGCCCATGCGGCGCGCCCATTGGTCACGGCGCCGGAAGCGGCTTCCGTGCTCGGGGAGCCCGTCCCATTGGTCGGTCGCGCCGTCAATCTTCAGCGCCTCCCACCCCGGCCAATCGGAGCGCGGCAGGCGATCCGACCAATCGGAGCGCGGCGGTCGCGTTGTGATTGGCTCGTCCTCCTGTCAATCCGCCCGGGGGCGGTTGCCATGGTGAGGAAGCCCCGCCCGGTCGCGCATGCGCAGTAGTAAGGACGGCGCCGCCCTCACTACTGCGCATGCGCCACCGGGCGGGGCGTCCTCACCATGGCAACCGCCCCCTGGCGGATTGACAGGAGGACGAGCCAATCACAGCGCGACCGCCGCGCTCCGATTGGCCGGAGGGGGACGCTAATGGCGGTTGCCATGGTGAGGAAGCCCCCTCCTCGTCGCGCATGCGCAGTAGTGAGGGCGGCGCCTTGCTCGCTACTGCCCCCTCGTGGACAAAAAGCGGTACTGCAGGTACGCAGGTACAGGGCGGGGGGGGGGGGGGGGGGGGCGCGCATGCCCAGTAGAAAGGGGGGCGCTGCGCTCGCCGCCGCTGCCGCCCGTGCCAGCAGAAACCGGCGGTGCGGCTCGGGGAGCGGGGGGAGGCGGGACCGGGGAAGGTTCCCTTTTCCCCAAATTGGGGAAAATGTTATTCATGTTCGGGGTTCAATTTGGGGGTTCAATTTACGGTTCTGCAGCGTCAGCCCCCGCATGGGCGCCGTCCCCGGCGGCGGGGAAGGGCAAGAAAAACCCTAACAAAACCCTGAAGTCTTTTCCGTTGCGGAAAAGCACCGAAAAAAACCCCAAATTGAATAATTTTCCCCAATTTGGGGAAAATGGAACCTCCCAGGGCTCCGCCTTCCCCCCCCGCATCCGCCGAGCTGCAGCGCCGGTTTCTGCTGGCACGGGCGGCAGCGGCGAGCGCAGCGCCTCCCCCCCCCCGTCCACTGCGCATGCGGCCGGACCCCCCTACCCCCGTACCTGCAGTACCGCTTTTTGTCCACAAGCGGCGGCAGCAGCGAGGGCGGCGCCACTCTTTCCACTGCGCATGCGCGCCCCCCACCTGCAGTACCGATTTTTGTCCACAAGGCGGCAGTAGCGAGCACGGCGCCGCCCTTACTACTGCGCATGCGCGACCAGGCGGGGCTTCCTCACCATGGCAACCGCCCCCGGGCGGATTGACAGGAGGACGAGCCAATCACAACGCGACCGCCGCGCTCCGATTGGTCGGATCGCCTGCCGCGCTCCGATTGGCCGGAGGGGGACGTCAATGGCGGTTGCCATGGTGAGGACGCCCCGCCCGGTGGCGCATGCGCAGTAGTGAGGGCGGCGCCGTCCTTACTACTGCGCATGCGCGACCGGGCGGGGCTTCCTCACCATGGCAACCGCCCCCGGGCGGATTGACAGGAGGACGAGCCAATCACAACGCGACCGCCCCGCTCCGATTGGTCGGATCGCCTGCCGCGCTCCGATTGGCCGGACTGGGAGGCGCTGGAGATTGACGGCGCGATCGACCAATGGGACGGGGGCTCCTAGAGGACGGACGCCGCTTACGGCACCGCGACCAATGGGCGCGCGGTATGGGCGGGCCGAGCCGCTCCGGAACCGGAGGGGGCCGGGGGAAAACGGCGGCCAGCCCAGAAATCGCTGCGGACCGGTCCGCAGCGGGCGGAAAGCACCGGGCAGCGCCCACGCCCACGCCCCCTTCCTTGTCCCCCTCTGAGACCTCACCGGGGCCATGAGCGGTGACCGCTCTCAGCCCGCTTCCCTCCACCCAGGGACCGTGACCACTTACCGGCGGGCAGGCCTTCCCGCTCTCTGCCCTGTCCCCGCTCGCAGTCCGGGCAGCCGCAGCCGTCGCCTCGGCGCCAAAAACCTCCGGTGTTCGCCCCGCAACCAGCCCCAGGGACGCCGCGGCGCTCTGCGCGTGGCCCCGGGGGCCGCGGGGGCGACAGCAGCCAGTCCGCCGGCGTCCAGGAAGGCAGGCGGGGGTGCCGCCTTATCCACCACAGAGACATCGGGGAGCTTTGCGTCCCTGCAGGAAAACGGGGCTGGGTTTTTTTCCTCCTGTCCCGCTGCACCGATCCAGCTCCCCAGGGCGGGAGGGGAAACGGGGGAAGGGGCTGCTTTTCATAGAATCATAGAATCGTCTAGGTTGCAAGAGACCCTTGGCATCATCGAGTCCAACCATCTACCCTACTCTACAAAGTTCTCCCCTACACCATATCCCCCAACACCACATCTCGACGGTTCTTAAACACATCCAGGGATGGTGACTCGACCACCTCCCTGGGTAGCCTGTTCCAATGCCCGACCACTCCCTCTGTGAAACATTCTTTCCTAATGTCCAGTCTAAACCTACCCTGTTGGAGCTTGAAGCCGTTCCCTCTCGTTCTGTCATTACCTACCTGTGCCAAGAGACCAGCACCGACCTCTCTACAGTGTCCTTTCAAGTAGTTTTAGAGAGTGACGAGGTCTCCCCTCAGCCCCCTCTTCCTCATACTAAACAGTCCCAGCTCCTTCAACCGCTCTTCATAGGATTTGTTTTCCAGGCCCTTCACCAGCTTCGTTGCCCTCCTCTGCACTCGCTCCAGCACCTCGACATCTCTCTTGGATTGAGGTGCCCAAAACCGGACGCAATACTCCAGGTGTGGCCTCACCAGTGCCGAGTACAGGGGCACAATCGCCTCCCTACTTCTGCTGCTCACGCTGTTTCTAACACAAGCCAGGATGCCGTTGGCTTTCGTGGCCACCTGGGCACACTGCCGGCTCACGTTCAGCCGCTTGTCCATTAGAACCCCCAGGTCTCTTTCTTCCAGGTGGTTTTCCAGCCACATTTCCCCAAGCCTGTAGCGCTGCTCGGGGTTATTGTGGCCCACGCGCAGAACCTGGCACTTGCCCTTGTTGAAACTCATACCACTGATGTTGGCCCAACGATCCAATTTACCTAAGTCTCTCTGTAGAGCTTCCCTATCCTCCTGGGAACCAACACTCCTGCTTAAAGCGCTTTTGAAAGCGCTTGGACGCCGGCAAGAGAGAGCAGAGGGGAGGGCCAGTTTGGAAATCCCTTCTAGCGATAGGCTCTCTTTGCAGTCTGGAACCATCTACAGCACAGGCGTTTACGCCTCCGCACTGACCGACCCGTGGGTAAGACTTAGGGAAAACGGATGCTCTTGATACACTTCGACAGAACGTCTGCTAAGAGTCACATCTGTTTAGACTTACAGATTAACACGCACGATAGATAGACAACATCCAATTGGACTAGCGACCTGTCCAGACATCCGCTTTGACGCTTCAATCTCTCTTTATAAATAAATCTTTTAAAAAAAATCTTTCCGTCGTCTAAACTCCCATTAAATAATACAGAATCCTTAGAGATACGGGTTGGTATTTTGAACTCCTTTTATATACGTAAGGGAATATTATTTTTCAACACACAGAAAAATGAGAGATTGTTCTCTACTCCAATGCCTCACCCCCGCATATACAGCTTTTAACATTTTTTAAACACCACCGCCCAAAACCCCAACCACCTGCCCCGCACCAAGTTTTCAGGCGTTTGGGGGCCGTGACTCACCCTCTTGTGGGGGGAACCCCACTTAACCCCCACTCACCTGCTCCTCCGCCGCACCGTCGCTCCCCCGCTGACATCCGGCTGCCCCAAATGACATCATCACACCACCACCCCCACCCCCCCCCCACCGGTTTTTTTAATTCGCCCCAAAAAATGCACCGAACGACCAGACCCAGGGCTGGCCCCTTCCCCTCAGGCGGCTCCACCACCGGCTGCAAACCCGGGCCGGGGCATCTGTCGAGCAGCGCGAGACGCGGACAACGAGGCACCTGCAAAACAAACAGCAAACCCCAACCGGAGATCAGCATCATCAAACGAAAGAGCACCGAAGACAGTAGAGGAATTCCCTCCGGCCGAGGGACAGGACAGGAGCTGAGCTACAGGAGGATTGCGGGGAAACAGCTCCGCTCCAAAGACGGCACGGCCTGCCAAAGCCGGAGCCATCCCGACGCTTCAGGTCCCTATTCGGACTGACCCGTGCCACTTGCAACACCTTCTCAGCCTAACAGCGGAACAAACCCTCCGCCCGCTGGGGGGAAGCGCCTCCTCCCTTCCCTTTCCCTGCCGCTGGAAAGCTCTGCGCGCGTTTAGATACGGCCAAGAAAAATACTCACGCTAGAAAAGCCTCGGACTTTTTCTTCGGCGCTAATTCAACTGGCACAGCTCCGAACCCCCACCGTTGCGCTCTCCGTCTCCAGAACGCGCAGTTGTCATTTGACCGGGGGCTGCTTTCTCTCCTACCCAAGGAGGAGGGACATCTGGCCGGCGGCACTGCCCGAGAGAGATGCTACCGCACTGCCGGGGAAACGCGCCGCTGAAAGCCAGGCAGAAATCAGGTTCTTCAGAGCGCTCCGCCTAAAGAAAAGGGGGGGGAAAAACAAAAAACAAAAAAACTAGAAAAAAAACCCAACCAAAAACCCAACCCGTTACCTTCAGTCGCCTCTCTTTTCAAAGATTTGGAACAAATACCTCGCCGCTTAGGGACGCCTAAGACGCTGTAGGCTACAGCCGGTGGACGGTTGCCGTTTAAAGCCTGCAAGTCAGTTTGCACGTTATACGACTTTAACCCTTTTTTTAAAGTCTCCTTTACGATAGAAAAAACCAGGAAGGTAAGAGATTCCCCAAACGGCTGTACTTTTGGCGGGGGGAAATCCAATCCCCGGTGCCGCGATCCACCAGGCTACCGAAAACGACCGGCGGACCGGCCAAGGCTTTTGGCTGTGCCGAACACGCAGAGGAACAGGGTTTGGCCGTGTCCCCGCTGTTACGGGGGACCCAGAGCCCAAAGGCCGGCCATGCCATCGGCCGTCGGAAGAGGTGCCGCGCTCGGGCCTTTGGAAGGACATCGTCTTTCTTTTTGTCCCTATTTAATAGAGCGCGCGACGTCTCCTCGCTGATGACTTCTGCTGCCCAGCGCATCGTCTCCGAGGATCCCCTCTCGTGGGAACTTCAGGAGAGGCAACCGCTTGGCACGAGAAACCGGTGCCCTTTCAGAAAGGGAAACCTCCTTCCGACTGACGTCCAAATGACACGCCGTAGGCTACGGACAACGGACGTTCCTGGAAGGCTCGACTCACCTAAGCCACCTCAGGACTCGCCGCCACCAGTGACGAGGCTGATGATGCTCCTTGGTTTGTGGCAAAGCCTGGAAAACAGGCAGAAGCGGCGCCGGTTCGTCCCGTTTTGTCCACGTCTCTTCGTTGACCGCCCCGGCTTTCAGCGCAGATGCCATGAAAGAGGAGTGACAAAGAAAAGGCGAGGTCAGGCAGCAGAAGAGCTCTGCAGGCTGCCACCTGCAGTCATCCGCGCACTCTGTTTTGGAAGCCACACGCCCGCCCGCCCGCCACCCCCCGCCCAAAACAAACAAACAAACAAACAAACAAACAAAGAGACAAGAACCCCGGCACCTGGCCTCTTTCTTGTCTTCAGGAGCTCATCCTGAAGCTCATCGCTTCTGTCTTGTCAGAGCAGGAAGCGCAGACCATCTGTATCCCGAGGACACCTGACCGGGATTAACACGTGTCCAGAGGTAGTCCCCATCTCTACGAGCGTGTCGCTTTGGTGCTTTTAATAATCCTAACTCGACGGTAGTCACTGGGACGGTCCTTTACGGTGGCTTCTTCAGACTTCTGGATCGCCAGTCCCAGTATTTCCATTTCATCCTACCAAAAAAAACCCCAAAGCACGTTACAGCTGCACATAACATTTTCTGCTTGTTCTTGTACGAGTATTTAAGGCGTAGGAGAAAGAGAAGATCTGAAAGGCAGAAGAGGCATTCAAAAACCGTGCAACTATGAAAAAGTAAAGCAGCTCTCTCGGAAAAGCACGAGAAACGGCCATAAAAGGTATACTTATGAAATACGCCAAGTAATATCGGGGCACCAAAATATACTATACAGGAAGGCTAGGTGGCTCATTTGACAGAAATTCGATGTAAATCTAATACAGTACCGAGAATTCTGTCTGTAAATGGATAATATCCGGCACCACTCAGCTCTAAAATTGCCGCTGCGCCTGCGGTGCTCCTAGATTCTATCTTCCTGCCTGTGAAAAATCCGACTTTAAAAGCATCTAGTACGAACCTTAAAGTTTTCATCACGGTTACAGCCATCTTTCACCTTAAAGCATGCTTTACATTTCTGCCAACTTGGAGTGTACACGTCTGTGTATACACGCTTATAATTCAGGACGATTTCCACAAATCGTTTCTGTGCAGAAAAACAGGCCTCGTTTCATTATGCAATCAAATTTGAAATTTTTTTTCTCGGGAGAAGTTTTGCCTTTTTAACTGTGAGAATTTTAACTAGGAATTCACACGCTACCCATGCCTCAAATTATGAGGAGACGCATCACAAAACGAACTCAAAACGAACATCCCGGATTCAGGAAAACTAATTGTGCCTCCCCCCTCTGTGGAACGTGTCCGTAGGACGGGAGCGGGCACCCGCTTTGCCACAGAAGCAGACGGATGCGGAATTGCTCCACGCGTGTCGGTTAACACACATTCGGCTAATGGCCCACCACTCCTTGTACGCACAGGCTGACGACAGCCAGGTCGCCCGGTACGGGCTGAACACTTTGCAGGATTTGTTACAAACCTTTTTAGTGAAATAGATTTTGAAACCCCAGGAAACACACCCCTACCTCCGAGAATTGTAAGGCAATAAATATTTTGACAACTTACATTTCACGTCTATCCATGTATGTCCCATTACTGTCTGTGGTCATAAACTATCTAATATAGAATACTAAACGTTGCTACCATTTAAGAACCGAACGACAGCAACTGAACTGAACCGAAAGGAAGAGCTTTTCTTTGAAAATCGCAGTGCCACCTGAGAAGAAGCTGAAGACTGAAAATCGGGCGAGAGAATCACGCAAAAATATCAGCCTTGCTCTAAAAGCAAGACAGGAGAAAACCCACCAAAAAATAAAATGCAGTTTAATTGACCCAAAGGTCACCAAACAAAACAGGCAAAAAGCTTCACAATACACAGCGTTTGCACCGCTGTCGCTTTTCTGGCTTTTGCTGGGCCTAAGAGGTTGCTGTGACTTCCTCGAGCTGCCCTTCTGCGGTCACCAGATTGTTTCAGGGGAGACAGACGTCTCCCGGGGAGGCGCACGCAGAGAGCGCCGCTACGTCTCGGCTGTGACCCCTTGGTCACTGCGTTCCTGCGGTGCCCGTACCCGTGCTACCAACAGGACGTCACAAAAGGACACAAGAGCAGGGGGAATCGCTACAGGAGTCCTGAATGTTTCCACGGGCTTTTGAAAACCCCATTTTCTAAATTAAGTTACGCGAGGGAGTCTTTTTGAAAGTTACGAAGTTTCTGTGTGTCTGCTACTAAAAACATCCAACCGACCGACTCAAAAAACACCCAGAACACACTTTCCCCACGTTCCCCCGACACCGTAGCCTTTCATCTCGGGGGATTTCATTTCCTGCCTTGCGAATGGATGCAGGTTAGGGACACCATAAAACAGCTTCCCTAGGGTATCCGAACGGCTGTCAGCTGAAACAGAAAACAGAGGGATTAACCATGACAGGGACGTATATCTCAACCTTGGAGGGGAGGAAAGAAAACAAAGAATTTCCCAATTAGCGGAGGCGGGCCTCAGCCTCGAAGGAACACTTCGCAAGCAAATGGGAACATCCTGACTGATAACAGGAGAAGATAACCAGAGACTTTACGACCCCTGCCAGACCACGCAGAGGACGAGCGGAACATCCTGATCGATTACAGGAAGATAGCAAGAGACTTTTACGGCCTCTATCAGCAAAACAATCGAATCGGTTCAGTGATCGTGGAGCTTACTCCCTAAGACGCCCCCCCAAAGAAAAACACCAGGAGAAGATACGCACATGCCTGAAGGATGAGACTTATTATAATGAGGCTCTGGAAATAATTAACATAGTCACACCTATTGTTAGAACTAATTGTATTAGCCCATCCCATAGTTTGCATATGTATGATTTACCTTATAAATAACTACGGGTTTAGCCTAAGGGTGTGCAAGCTTGGAGGAGCGATCCCCCTTGCACCCGGCACCGCAATAAACATACCTGCTTTATAACTCTCTGCGAGTTGTAAGGTTTGTTTCCGCACGTCAATTTGGCGACCCAGATGGGACCCTCTCTGTCCGGCTGCGGGACCTGCTGAGGACGGGACTCCTCTGGGCGCCCCCGAGATTTCTCGGAGGGACTCCCTTACTCATCCAGATCACCGCGGGGACAGACAAGGACCATCTATTGTGGACCAGGTATGTTTAGAGTTTTCTTAGGGGGGGACCTGTAAGCCGTGAGGAGACGTCCTACGCGTGGTAAAGAGTCGGCGTACTCGCCCCGGGGTATGCTCAAGCTTGGGCTAACGGTTGGGTTGTGCTTGTGTGGGATCCCTTGGTTTTATGTTAGTGCGTGGAAGTGTAACCCTGCGATACTGTTGGTTATATGTTGTATCTGTCCTAGGGTATCACTACCGTGTTATTACTTGTTGTATTTGTCATAAGATACCACTTCCGTGTTATTGTCTAATATAAGGTGGAAATTATTGTATGAGTGAACTGAGTGATTGAGACGCGGCACTGCTGCGGAGCGAGTGCGGAGTTCTGATCCGCGGTTCCGTGTTCTCCGTGAGGAGAGCGGCCGGAGACGAACGAAGCGTATGACAGACTGTAAAGAAACATTGTGTGAACCTGATATTGAGAAGATTGAGTGGCAGTGTCTTGGACACTCGGATAACGTTTGTGATCCTATTTTTATCCTAAAGTGTTTTGCTTGTAATACGGAGGTTTGGGTAGATCAGGAAGACGATTTTTGGTGTTCACAGTGTGGAAGCTGGACTGAGTGGGAAAAGATCGAGCGGGCGGGAGAATTGAAACAAGTAATCTGTGGAGACATAGCCTACCCCTGGAGATAAAGGTAGCGACAGGGATATAGTTGTACTATTTCCCGGGAGAGAAAACAGGAATAACACCCAGGTGACACACGGAGATCAGGGTCACCTCTTAATCAAGGGGTAGAAAGAGCATAAAATGGGCAATAAACAAGGAGGCGGGATAATGAAAAAGAGTCCTCTAGGATGTATCTTAGCACACTGGAAGGAGATCGGAGGCCCACCAGGTGGCAGCGTGGACAAGAAAACCTTAATTAAATATTGCAATCAATGGTGGCCTCTTTACAAGTTAGATGATCAGGAGAAATGGCCCGTTAACGGGACCCTTAATTACAATACTATATTACAATTAATGCTATTCCTTAGAAGGGAAAGAAAGTGGGATCAAGTTACATATGCGGACATGTTTTTCACCCTTCGAAATCACCCAGAATACCAACGGGACTGCGGGCTATTACCTCCACAAGACCCTATGGTATTAGCCTTAGAGAAAGAAAAAAATGAAAGAAATGAAAGCAGACATAAAAAGATGTTGCTCAGCCTGCAGCATAGGGCAAGGGTGCACAAGGCCTGAAAAGATTCAGGGTTTTGAAGATCAACTAATTGAAGTATTAAGTTTGGCCCTGATAGGAACTCCCATTACTCCAGGAGTGCCTGAGGAGATTAAAGACCAAATTTATCTGGGGGTATGGGCCTCGGGAGAGCCGGGGAGAGCAAAAAAGTGCTTCCCCTATAGCGATAAAACCCAAACAAGGAGCACGACCAGTGAGAGTCAAACAGTATCCCCTCAGGGTAGAGGATAGGAAGGGGATCCGACAAACTATAGACCAGTTTATCGAGTATGGGCGGCTGAAAGAATGTGAATCAGAGTATAACACTCCAATATTACCTGTCAAAAAGCCGGATGGTAGCTATCGCATAGTACAGGATCTCAGGGCTATCAACAAAATTGTTGAGGATTTACATCGGGTAGTAGCAAATCCATACACTCTCCTAACTAAATTGGGACCTGAATTGGCATGGTTTACCGTCTTGGACCTAAAGGATGCCTTTTTCTGCCTGCCTCTGAGCCCAGAGAGCCAACTTTTGTTCGCATTCGAGTGGGAAAACCCAGAATCTGGAAGGAAAACACAGCTTACATGGACTGTGCTACCACAGGGCTTTAAAAATAGCCCAACACTTTTTGGAAATCAGCTAGCCAAAGACTTAGAACAGTGGAAACGCCCGCCTGGGACAGGAATGGTATTACAGTATGTGGACGATATGTTACTTGCCACTGACACCAGAGAAACATGCCTAGAATGGACTGTGAGCCTGCTAAATTTCCTTGGACTTAATGGCTATAAAGTTTCTCCACAGAAGGCGCAGATAGCCCAGCAGCAAGTGACCTATCTGGGATATGAAATAACCGCAGGCCAACGGACACTCGGGAAGGAGAGGAAAGAAGCCATCTGCCAGACACCTCGACCACAGACGCCTAAGGAACTTCGGACCTTTCTAGGGATGACAGGATGGTGTCGTCTCTGGATATATAACTACGGACTCTTGGTAAAGCCGCTATACGAGTTACTAAAATCTAACTCAAAGAATATTGTGTGGAATAAGGAAGCAGACAGAGCCTTCCATCAGTTAAAAAAGAGGTTAATGGAAGCGCCTGCCCTGGGGTTACCCGATACTACTAAACCTTTCTGGTTGTTTTCCTATGAAAAGCAAGAAATGGCCTTAGGAGTCCTGGCTCAGAATCTGGGACCCTATCGGAGGGCGGTGGCATACTTCTCTAAACAGCTCGACGGAGTAAGTAAAGGGTGGCCTAGCTGTCTCCGAGCAGTGGCAGCAGTGGTAATAAACATCCAAGAGGCCCGTAAGTTCACCCTAGGCCAGAAAATCACAGTTATGGTTTCACACACCGTCTCAGCAGTACTGGAAGTAAAAGGAGGGCATTGGCTTTCGCCTCAGAGGTTTCTCAAGTACCAGGCTATCCTGATAGAGCAAGATGATGTAGAAATAACAGTAACTAATATTGTCAATCCAGCCTCTTTCCTCAGCGGAACAGCAGGAGAATCAGTGACCCATGACTGCTTGGAAACAATTGAGGCGGTGTACTCCAGTCGACCAGATCTGAAAGAGGAACCATTGGAAGATGCAGAGGATTCCTGGTTCACCGACGGGAGCAGCTTCATTCAGCAAGGGATACGTAAAGCTGGCTATGCGGTAACCACCACAGAGAAGGTAATAGAGTCCAAAGCTCTGGCCCCAAATACATCAGCCCAAAAGGCTGAGATAATAGCACTAACCCGAGCGCTGGAACTAGCCAAAGGAAAACGGATAAATATCTGGACAGACTCTAAATATGCTTTCGGGGTGGTGCATGCTCACGGGGCAGTCTGGAGAGAAAGAGGACTCTTATCTACACAAGGGAAACACATCAAACATGCTGAAGAAATTCTTAAACTCTTAGACGCAGTATTACTGCCTACCAAAGTGACTATCATGCACTGCAAAGCTCACCAAAAAGGGAACACCGCTGTGGAACTGGGTAACGCACTGGCGGACCGAGAAGCCAAAAGGGCAGCAGAAATGGGTAATACAGAAATACAATCCTTGGTCCCAGATGGTAAAATACAAATTGACGACGAACCTAAATATTCTAGGGATGATCACAAATTGATCAAAGACTTAAATGGGAAAATCGAAGGGAAATGGGCCAAAACCCCACAGGGAAAAATAATAGTGCCTTTTTCGTTATTATGGGCAGTGGTCATGGCAGAACATAGAAAATCCCATTGGGGAACAGAGGCACTTTACAGATACCTGAGTAGGATAATATGTGCTCGGAATCTATATGCCACGGTCAAACAAGTCACTCAGCAGTGTGAGGTATGTCTACAGAACAACCCTAGGACAGGTCCCAGAGTCCAGTTCGGCCAAATAGGAAAGGGAAACTATCCGGGACAACAATGGCAAATTGATTTCTCAGAACTTACAAGAAAAGGGGGGTTTCGATACCTATTGGTACTAACCGATACCTTTTCAGGATGGCCAGAGGCATTTCCCTGCCGAACCAATAAAACAAGAGAAGTGGTTAAAGCATTGTTGCAAGAAATTATACCAAGATTTGGGGTTCCCGCAGTGATTTCCTCGGACCGAGGATCTCATTTCACTGCAAAGGTTGTTTCAAAAGTAAGCAGATTATTGGGTATAGATTGGCAACTTCATACCCCATACAACCCACGATCGAGTGGTCAGGTAGAAAAGATGAATCACTTGATCAAAACTCAGATTGTGAAACTAGGCCAGGAAGCTAACTTGACCTGGCCCCAGTCATTACCATTAGCCCTTCTCAGGATAAGAACAAAACCCAGAACCAAAGAAGGTTTGAGCCCCTTTGAAATACTCTATGGGAGACCATATAGTGTACAAGACGGGACATCCACAGAGTTGGGGAATGAAATATTGACAGATTACATGATAAATTTACAAAAGCAGCTCCGAGAGGTAGAAAAACTGGTTCTAGTGACAAGGGGAACAAGATTCCATAGCTTTGTAAGGTGGCTTATACCATCCTTAGGCATTAGTGAATTGGAGAAAGCAATTGTAAACATATCAGCTACTATAGCAGCGCTTGAGAAATCTACAATAGGTGCTATACAGGCACTTCAACAAGAAGTCCAGTCATTAGCAAATGTAGTTGGACAAAATAGAACGGCATTAGATTTACTAACTTGGAAAGAGGGAGGCTTATGCGCAGTGATTAATCAGAGCTGTTGCTCATATGTAAACAAAGCGGAAGGATAGAAAAAGACTTACAAAATCTCATAGCTAAAACTCAGATCTTGCATCAGACTGCGCAGGATGATACCACATTTGGGTTCTCAGACCTTTGGGAAAAGTTAACCTCATGGTTACCTAGTCTGGCATGGCTTAGACAACTGTTTATCCTTCTAGTAGCAGTGCTTATGTTAGGAATTTTAGTGTGTGTAATAGCTAGATGTTTTATGTGTTGCACCATGGGGGCAAGAGACGAATACATTCAATGGAAAAAGCATCAGCTCCGGGAACGAGTGGAATCAGGGATGTATTTTAGAAATCAGATGGAGAAGGAAAGTGTGTTATAGGCAATTGTAAAAGAATTTACAAATGAACAAAGAAAAGGGGGGATTGAAACAGAAAACAGAGGGATTAACCATGACAGGGACGTATATCTCAACCTTGGAGGGGAGGAAAGAAAACAAAGAATTTCCCAATTAGCGGAGGCGGGCCTCAGCCTCGAAGGAACACTTCGCAAGCAAATGGGAACATCCTGACTGATAACAGGAGAAGATAACCAGAGACTTTACGACCCCTGCCAGACCACGCAGAAGACAAGCGGAACATCCTGATCGATTACAGGAAGATAAGCAAGAGACTTTTACGGCCTCTATCAGCAAAACAATCGAATCGGTTCAGTGATCGTGGAACTTACTCCCTAAGACGCCCCCCCAAAGAAAAACACCAGGAGAAGATACGCACATGCCTGAAGGATGAGACTTATTATAATGAGGCTCCGGAAATAATTAACATAGTCACACCTATTGTTAGAACTAATTGTATTAGCCCATCCCATAGTTTGCATATGTATGATTTACCTTATAAATAACTACGGGTTTAGCCTAAGGGTGTGCAAGTTTGGAGGAGCGATCCCCCTTGCACCCGGCGCCACAATAAACATACCTGCTTTATAACTCTCTGCGAGTTGTAAGGTTTGTTTCCGCACGTCACAGCGTACCATTTAGATCCCTTGAGTACAAGCAATAGCGCGCGTTACCTCTCCGGTTTGATGCTCGCTGACAGGCCGAATCCTTTGTGGAACCTTAAGCTGTTGTTCCGGCTTCCCTATCTCTTGCTGGAAAAGGTCTCTCTCGTGCTCTCGGGTCAATTGCTCGCTCCTGAAAGTGACAAAACAGTGAGGATGCACCATTTCACGTAAAAACTGTCTAAATTAAGGATATTACAGCTTCTTGCTTCTTTTAACACGAGGCTGCTAACGGTACGTCAGTAGCATTATTACATGTCAGTACGAGCCGGCAACGCGCGCTGGCAGCCCAGAAAGCCAACCCCACCCTGGGCTGCATCAAGAGAAGCGTGGCCAGCGGGTCACGGGAGGCGATTCTACCCCCCTCTACTCTGCGCGCGCGAGACCCCACCTGGAGTACGGTGTCCAGCTTTGGAGTCCTCGACACGGGAAGGACGTGGACCTGTTGGAAGGGGCCCAGCGGAGGGCCACGAAAACCATCGGAGGGACGGAGCACCTCCCCTGTGAAGAGAGACTGAGAGAGCTGGGGTTGTTCAGCCTGGAGAAGAGAAGGCTCCGGGGAGACCTCAGAGCAGCCTTCCAATATCTGAAGGGAGCCTACGGGAGAGCCGGAGAGGGACTCTCTGTCGGGAAAGGTAGCGACAGGACAAGGGGTAACGATTTTAAATCGGAAGAGGGGAGATTCAGACTAGATATTAGGAGGAAATTCTTTACCGTGAGGGTGGTGAGGCACTGGAACAGGTTGCCCGGGGAAGCTGTGGATGCCCCATCCCTGGAAGTGTTTAAGGCCAGGCTGGACGGGGCTTTGAGCAACCCGCTCTAGTGGAGGCGTCCCTGCCCAAGGCAGGGGGGCTGCAACACGATGATCTTGAAGGTCCCTTCCAATTCTAACCATTCTACGATTCTATGGTTTTTAAGGTGGCAGAACCTCTTGCGACTTCCATTAACAAAAACTACTCTCACCATTCGGGGCAACAAATCTCACATTTTTGAATAAAAACACGAGGACGGCACTGATACAGCCGGTATTATTTCACAAAAAGGACAGTTTTGTCTCTTCTGTTCAAAGCACAGCATACAAATAGCAATAGGCCAGTATTTTATGGTCTCCTTTCCTCGCGTTCATCCTTCATATATGTAGCATAAATAGGAATTAAGAATAGAAATTAACTTTGTGTTCATACTGAGGAGGAGCCAATGGGAAAAAAGAAATTCTAAATTTTGCATTTCAGTGTTACTTTTGACCAGCTGCAGTTGTTATATCCCACTCTGATATTTGGGGAATACATCTTTATACTGGAAATAAGGCACAGCCGCTGGCATCCGGTGAAACGTCACCTTTAAATGCCACTTTGCTGAACAGACAAACCTGATCAGACGCATTGAAATAAACTAGCTCAAGTAGCTGATACACAGAGGAATGCTCTGTCTAGCAACAGAAGCTTTTGCAAAAATGGAGGAAGCCAGAATAAAGCTGCAACAGTTACAAGTTGCAGATTTGAAAACCTCACCTGCTGTTTGAGCACCCCGCAGCCCGCCCAGCCCCTGCTTTCCCCCGCAGCCCCCAACGCCCTCCTGCCCACCCCCCCTGCAGAACCAGCCAAAACGGCTTCTGCTCTCCGCCCCCGAACCGCATCACTTACTGCCCCCTTCCGAGCCCCAAAACCCAGCCGCTGAGCCTCTGCTCGAGTCCCCAAAACGCCGGACTCCACCCCCGCCCCTCAGCCCAAAGCCACACGACTCCCTCTCCGGCTGAAGCCCCAACACCAGCCACGCGAGCCCGTTTGCCAGCCCCGGGAGCCGCGAGCACCTCCCCAGACGCCTCAGCCCGCCCCCCCGCAACGCCGTCTCCCCTCGGAGCCGCCTCGGGACCCCGGCCGCCTTCCCCGCGCCCCCCCGCTGGCCTCGACGCTGTCCAGCTGCCTCGCGACGCTGTCCAGCTGCCTCGCGACGCTGTCCAGCGGCGCCGCGACGCTGTCCGGCTGCCCGGTGCTTTCCGCCCGCGCCGGTCCGGTGCGGTGCGGTGCGGTCCGCGCCGCGCCGCGCCGCAGCCGCTTCTGCGCGCGCCGCCATTTTCCCCCGGCCCCCTCCGCTTCCGGAGCGGCTCGGCCCGCCCATGCGGCGCGCCCATTGGTCACGGCGCCGGAAGCGGCTTCCGTGCTCGGGGAGCCCGTCCCATTGGTCGGTCGCGCCGTCAATCTTCAGCGCCTCCCACCCCGGCCAATCGGAGCGCGGCAGGCGATCCGACCAATCGGAGCGCGGCGGTCGCGTTGTGATTGGCTCGTCCTCCTGTCAATCCGCCCGGGGGCGGTTGCCATGGTGAGGAAGCCCCGCCCGGTCGCGCATGCGCAGTAGTAAGGACGGCGCCGCCCTCACTACTGCGCATGCGCCACCGGGCGGGGCGTCCTCACCATGGCAACCGCCCCCTGGCGGATTGACAGGAGGACGAGCCAATCACAGCGCGACCGCCGCGCTCCGATTGGCCGGAGGGGGACGCTAATGGCGGTTGCCATGGTGAGGAAGCCCCCTCCTCGTCGCGCATGCGCAGTAGTGAGGGCGGCGCCTTGCTCGCTACTGCCCCCTCGTGGACAAAAAGCGGTACTGCAGGTACGCAGGTACAGGGCGGGGGGGGGGGGGGGGGCGCGCATGCCCAGTAGAAAGGGGGGCGCTGCGCTCGCCGCCGCTGCCGCCCGTGCCAGCAGAAACCGGCGGTGCGGCTCGGGGAGCGGGGGGAGGCGGGACCGGGGAAGGTTCCCTTTTCCCCAAATTGGGGAAAATGTTATTCATGTTCGGGGTTCAATTTGGGGGTTCAATTTACGGTTCTGCAGCGTCAGCCCCCGCATGGGCGCCGTCCCCGGCGGCGGGGAAGGGCAAGAAAAACCCTAACAAAACCCTGAAGTCTTTTCCGTTGCGGAAAAGCACCGAAAAAAACCCCAAATTGAATAATTTTCCCCAATTTGGGGAAAATGGAACCTCCCAGGGCTCCGCCTTCCCCCCCCGCATCCGCCGAGCTGCAGCGCCGGTTTCTGCTGGCACGGGCGGCAGCGGCGAGCGCAGCGCCTCCCCCCCCCCGTCCACTGCGCATGCGGCCGGACCCCCCTACCCCCGTACCTGCAGTACCGCTTTTTGTCCACAAGCGGCGGCAGCAGCGAGGGCGGCGCCACTCTTTCCACTGCGCATGCGCGCCCCCCACCTGCAGTACCGATTTTTGTCCACAAGGCGGCAGTAGCGAGCACGGCGCCGCCCTTACTACTGCGCATGCGCGACCAGGCGGGGCTTCCTCACCATGGCAACCGCCCCCGGGCGGATTGACAGGAGGACGAGCCAATCACAACGCGACCGCCGCGCTCCGATTGGTCGGATCGCCTGCCGCGCTCCGATTGGCCGGAGGGGGACGTCAATGGCGGTTGCCATGGTGAGGACGCCCCGCCCGGTGGCGCATGCGCAGTAGTGAGGGCGGCGCCGTCCTTACTACTGCGCATGCGCGACCGGGCGGGGCTTCCTCACCATGGCAACCGCCCCCGGGCGGATTGACAGGAGGACGAGCCAATCACAACGCGACCGCCCCGCTCCGATTGGTCGGATCGCCTGCCGCGCTCCGATTGGCCGGACTGGGAGGCGCTGGAGATTGACGGCGCGACCGACCAATGGGACGGGGGCTCCTAGAGGACGGACGCCGCTTACGGCACCGCGACCAATGGGCGCGCGGTATGGGCGGGCCGAGCCGCTCCGGAACCGGAGGGGGCCGGGGGAAAACGGCGGCCAGCCCAGAAATCGCTGCGGACCGGTCCGCAGCGGCCGGAAAGCACCGGGCAGCGCCCACGCCCACGCCCCCTTCCTTGTCCCCCTCTGAGACCTCACCGGGGCCATGAGCCGTGACCGCTCTCAGCCCGCTTCCCTCCACCCAGGGACCGTGACCACTTACCGGCGGGCAGGCCTTCCCGCTCTCTGCCCTGTCCCCGCTCGCAGTCCGGGCAGCCGCAGCCGTCGCCTCGGCGCCAAAAACCTCCGGTGTTCGCCCCGCAACCAGCCCCAGGGACGCCGCGGCGCTCTGCGCGTGGCCCCGGGGGCCGCGGGGGCGACAGCAGCCAGTCCGCCGGCGTCCAGGAAGGCAGGCGGGGGTGCCGCCTTATCCACCACAGAGACATCGGGGAGCTTTGCGTCCCTGCAGGAAAACGGGGCTGGGTTTTTTTCCTCCTGTCCCGCTGCACCGATCCAGCTCCCCAGGGCGGGAGGGGAAACGGGGGAAGGGGCTGCTTTTCATAGAATCATAGAATCGTCTAGGTTGCAAGAGACCCTTGGCATCATCGAGTCCAACCATCTACCCTACTCTACAAAGTTCTCCCCTACACCATATCCCCCAACACCACATCTCGACGGTTCTTAAACACATCCAGGGATGGTGACTCGACCACCTCCCTGGGTAGCCTGTTCCAATGCCCGACCACTCCCTCTGTGAAACATTCTTTCCTAATGTCCAGTCTAAACCTACCCTGTTGGAGCTTGAAGCCGTTCCCTCTCGTTCTGTCATTACCTACCTGTGCCAAGAGACCAGCACCGACCTCTCTACAGTGTCCTTTCAAGTAGTTTTAGAGAGTGACGAGGTCTCCCCTCAGCCCCCTCTTCCTCATACTAAACAGTCCCAGCTCCTTCAACCGCTCTTCATAGGATTTGTTTTCCAGGCCCTTCACCAGCTTCGTTGCCCTCCTCTGCACTCGCTCC
This sequence comes from Numenius arquata, assembly GCF_964106895.1. Lineage (NCBI taxonomy): Eukaryota > Metazoa > Chordata > Aves > Charadriiformes > Scolopacidae > Numenius > Numenius arquata. The sequence goes on from NW_027414550.1 coordinate 55,919, forward strand.
AGCACCTCGACATCTCTCTTGGATTGAGGTGCCCAAAACCGGACGCAATACTCCAGGTGCGGCCTCACCAGTGCCGAGTACAGGGGCACAATCGCCTCCCTACTTCTGCTGCTCACGCTGTTTCTAACACAAGCCAGGATGCCGTTGGCTTTCGTGGCCACCTGGGCACACTGCCGGCTCACGTTCAGCCGCTTGTCCATTAGAACCCCCAGGTCTCTTTCTTCCAGGTGGTTTTCCAGCCACATTTCCCCAAGCCTGTAGCGCTGCTCGGGGTTATTGTGGCCCACGCGCAGAACCTGGCACTTGCCCTTGTTGAAACTCATACCACTGATGTTGGCCCAACGATCCAATTTACCTAAGTCTCTCTGTAGAGCTTCCCTATCCTCCTGGGAACCAACACTCCTGCTTAAAGCGCTTTTGAAAGCGCTTGGACGCCGGCAAGAGAGAGCAGAGGGGAGGGCCAGTTTGGAAATCCCTTCTAGCGATAGGCTCTCTTTGCAGTCTGGAACCATCTACAGCACAGGCGTTTACGCCTCCGCACTGACCGACCCGTGGGTAAGACTTAGGGAAAACGGATGCTCTTGATACACTTCGACAGAACGTCTGCTAAGAGTCACATCTGTTTAGACTTACAGATTAACACGCACGATAGATAGACAACATCCAATTGGACTAGCGACCTGTCCAGACATCCGCTTTGACGCTTCAATCTCTCTTTATAAATAAATCTTTTAAAAAAATCTTTCCGTCGTCTAAACTCCCATTAAATAATACAGAATCTTTAGAGATACGGGTTGGTATTTGGAACTCCTTTTATATACGTAAGGGAATATTATTTTTCAACACACAGAAAAATGAGAGATTGTTCTCTACTCCAATGCCTCACCCCCGCATATACAGCTTTTAACATTTTTTAAACACCACCGCCCAAAACCCCAACCACCTGCCCCGCACCAAGTTTTCAGGCGTTTGGGGGCCGTGACTCACCCTCTTGTGGGGGGAACCCCACTTAACCCCCACTCACCTGCTCCTCCGCCGCACCGTCGCTCCCCCGCTGACATCCGGCTGCCCCAAATGACATCATCACACCACCACCCCCACCCCCCCCCCACCGGTTTTTTTAATTCGCCCCAAAAAATGCACCGAACGACCAGACCCAGGGCTGGCCCCTTCCCCTCAGGCGGCTCCACCACCGGCTGCAAACCCGGGCCGGGGCATCTGTCGAGCAGCGCGAGACGCGGACAACGAGGCACCTGCAAAACAAACAGCAAACCCCAACCGGAGATCAGCATCATCAAACGAAAGAGCACCGAAGACAGTAGAGGAATTCCCTCCGGCCGAGGGACAGGACAGGAGCTGAGCTACAGGAGGATTGCGGGGAAACAGCTCCGCTCCAAAGACGGCACGGCCTGCCAAAGCCGGAGCCATCCCGACGCTTCAGGTCCCTATTCGGACTGACCCGTGCCACTTGCAACACCTTCTCAGCCTAACAGCGGAACAAACCCTCCGCCCGCTGGGGGGAAGCGCCTCCTCCCTTCCCTTTCCCTGCCGCTGGAAAGCTCTGCGCGCGTTTAGATACGGCCAAGAAAAATACTCACGCTAGAAAAGCCTCGGACTTTTTCTTCGGCGCTAATTCAACTGGCACAGCTCCGAACCCCCACCGTTGCGCTCTCCGTCTCCAGAACGCGCAGTTGTCATTTGACCGGGGGCTGCTTTCTCTCCTACCCAAGGAGGAGGGACATCTGGCCGGCGGCACTGCCCGAGAGAGATGCTACCGCACTGCCGGGGAAACGCGCCGCTGAAAGCCAGGCAGAAATCAGGTTCTTCAGAGCGCTCCGCCTAAAGAAAAGGGGGGGGGAAAACAAAAAACAAAAAAACTAGAAAAAAAACCCAACCAAAAACCCAACCCGTTACCTTCAGTCGCCTCTCTTTTCAAAGATTTGGAACAAATACCTCGCCGCTTAGGGACGCCTAAGACGCTGTAGGCTACAGCCGGTGGACGGTTGCCGTTTAAAGCCTGCAAGTCAGTTTGCACGTTATACGACTTTAACCCTTTTTTTAAAGTCTCCTTTACGATAGAAAAAACCAGGAAGGTAAGAGATTCCCCAAACGGCTGTACTTTTGGCGGGGGGAAATCCAATCCCCGGTGCCGCGATCCACCAGGCTACCGAAAACGACCGGCGGACCGGCCAAGGCTTTTGGCTGTGCCGAACACGCAGAGGAACAGGGTTTGGCCGTGTCCCCGCTGTTACGGGGGACCCAGAGCCCAAAGGCCGGCCATGCCATCGGCCGTCGGAAGAGGTGCCGCGCTCGGGCCTTTGGAAGGACATCGTCTTTCTTTTTGTCCCTATTTAATAGAGCGCGCGACGTCTCCTCGCTGATGACTTCTGCTGCCCAGCGCATCGTCTCCGAGGATCCCCTCTCGTGGGAACTTCAGGAGAGGCAACCGCTTGGCACGAGAAACCGGTGCCCTTTCAGAAAGGGAAACCTCCTTCCGACTGACGTCCAAATGACACGCCGTAGGCTACGGACAACGGACGTTCCTGGAAGGCTCGACTCACCTAAGCCACCTCAGGACTCGCCGCCACCAGTGACGAGGCTGATGATGCTCCTTGGTTCGTGGCAAAGCCTGGAAAACAGGCAGAAGCGGCGCCGGTTCGTCCCGTTTTGTCCACGTCTCTTCGTTGACCGCCCCGGCTTTCAGCGCAGATGCCATGAAAGAGGAGTGACAAAGAAAAGGCGAGGTCAGGCAGCAGAAGAGCTCTGCAGGCTGCCACCTGCAGTCAACCGCGCACCCTGTTTTGGAAGCCACACGCCCGCCCGCCCGCCACCCCCCGCCCAAAACAAACAAACAAACAAACAAACAAACAAAGAGACAAGAACCCCGGCACCTGGCCTCTTTCTTGTCTTCAGGAGCTCATCCTGAAGCTCATCGCTTCTGTCTTGTCAGAGCAGGAAGCGCAGACCATCTGTATCCCGAGGACACCTGACCGGGATTAACACGTGTCCAGAGGTAGTCCCCATCTCTACGAGCGTGTCGCTTTGGTGCTTTTAATAATCCTAACTCGACGGTAGTCACTGGGACGGTCCTTTACGGTGGCTTCTTCAGACTTCTGGATCGCCAGTCCCAGTATTTCCATTTCATCCTACCAAAAAAAACCCCAAAGCACGTTACAGCTGCACATAACATTTTCTGCTTGTTCTTGTACGAGTATTTAAGGCGTAGGAGAAAGAGAAGATCTGAAAGGCAGAAGAGGCATTCAAAAACCGTGCAACTATGAAAAAGTAAAGCAGCTCTCTCGGAAAAGCACGAGAAACGGCCATAAAAGGTATACTTATGAAATACGCCAAGTAATATCGGGGCACCAAAATATACTATACAGGAAGGCTAGGTGGCTCATTTGACAGAAATTCGATGTAAATCTAATACAGTACCGAGAATTCTGTCTGTAAATGGATAATATCCGGCACCACTCAGCTCTAAAATTGCCGCTGCGCCTGCGGTGCTCCTAGATTCTATCTTCCTGCCTGTGAAAAATCCGACTTTAAAAGCATCTAGTACGAACCTTAAAGTTTTCATCACGGTTACAGCCATCTTTCACCTTAAAGCATGCTTTACATTGCTGCCAACTTGGAGTGTACACGTCTGTGTATACACGCTTATAATTCAGGACGATTTCCACAAATCGTTTCTGTGCAGAAAAACAGGCCTCGTTTCATTATGCAATCAAATTTGAAATTTTTTTTCTCGGGAGAAGTTTTGCCTTTTTAACTGTGAGAATTTTAACTAGGAATTCACACGCTACCCATGCCTCAAATTATGAGGAGACGCATCACAAAACGAACTCAAAACGAACATCCCGGATTCAGGAAAACTAATTGTGCCTCCCCCCTCTGTGGAACGTGTCCGTAGGACGGGAGCGGGCACCCGCTTTGCCACAGAAGCAGACGGATGCGGAATTGCTCCACGCGTGTCGGTTAACACACATTCGGCTAATGGCCCACCACTCCTTGTACGCACAGGCTGACGACAGCCAGGTCGCCCGGTACGGGCTGAACACTTTGCAGGATTTGTTACAAACCTTTTTAGTGAAATAGATTTTGAAACCCCAGGAAACACACCCCTACCTCCGAGAATTGTAAGGCAATAAATATTTTGACAACTTACATTTCACGTCTATCCATGTATGTCCCATTACTGTCTGTGGTCATAAACTATCTAATATAGAATACTAAACGTTGCTACCATTTAAGAACCGAACGACAGCAACTGAACTGAACCGAAAGGAAGAGCTTTTCTTTGAAAATCGCAGTGCCACCTGAGAAGAAGCTGAAGACTGAAAATCGGGCGAGAGAATCACGCAAAAATATCAGCCTTGCTCTAAAAGCAAGACAGGAGAAAACCCACCAAAAAATAAAATGCAGTTTAATTGACCCAAAGGTCACCAAACAAAACAGGCAAAAAGCTTCACAATACACAGCGTTTGCACCGCTGTCGCTTTTCTGGCTTTTGCTGGGCCTAAGAGGTTGCTGTGACTTCCTCGAGCTGCCCTTCTGCGGTCACCAGATTGTTTCAGGGGAGACAGACGTCTCCCGGGGAGGCGCACGCAGAGAGCGCCGCTACGTCTCGGCTGTGACCCCTTGGTCACTGCGTTCCTGCGGTGCCCGTACCCGTGCTACCAACAGGATGTCACAAAAGGACGCAAGAGCAGGGGGAATCGCTACAGGAGTCCTGAATGTTTCCACGGGCTTTTGAAAACCCCATTTTCTAAATTAAGTTACGCGAGGGAGTCTTTTTGAAAGTTACGAGGCTTCTGTGTGTCTGCTACTAAAAACATCCAACCGACCGACTCAAAAAACACCCAGAACACACTTTCCCCACGTTCCCCCGACACCGTAGCCTTTCATCTCGGGGGATTTCATTTCCTGCCTTGCGAATGGATGCAGGTTAGGGACACCATAAAACAGCTTCCCTAGGGTATCCGAACGGCTGTCAGCTGAAACAGAAAACAGAGGGATTAACCATGACAGGGACGTATATCTCAACCTTGGAGGGGAGGAAAGAAAACAAAGAATTTCCCAATTAGCGGAGGCGGGCCTCAGCCTCGAAGGAACACTTCGCAAGCAAATGGGAACATCCTGACTGATAACAGGAGAAGATAACCAGAGACTTTACGACCCCTGCCAGACCACGCAGAGGACGAGCGGAACATCCTGATCGATTACAGGAAGATAGCAAGAGACTTTTACGGCCTCTATCAGCAAAACAATCGAATCGGTTCAGTGATCGTGGAGCTTACTCCCTAAGACGCCCCCCCAAAGAAAAACACCAGGAGAAGATACGCACATGCCTGAAGGATGAGACTTATTATAATGAGGCTCTGGAAATAATTAACATAGTCACACCTATTGTTAGAACTAATTGTATTAGCCCATCCCATAGTTTGCATATGTATGATTTACCTTATAAATAACTACGGGTTTAGCCTAAGGGTGTGCAAGCTTGGAGGAGCGATCCCCCTTGCACCCGGCACCGCAATAAACATACCTGCTTTATAACTCTCTGCGAGTTGTAAGGTTTGTTTCCGCACGTCAATTTGGCGACCCAGATGGGACCCTCTCTGTCCGGCTGCGGGACCTGCTGAGGACGGGACTCCTCTGGGCGCCCCCGAGATTTCTCGGAGGGACTCCCTTACTCATCCAGATCACCGCGGGGACAGACAAGGACCATCTATTGTGGACCAGGTATGTTTAGAGTTTTCTTAGGGGGGGACCTGTAAGCCGTGAGGAGACGTCCTACGCGTGGTAAAGAGTCGGCGTACTCGCCCCGGGGTATGCTCAAGCTTGGGCTAACGGTTGGGTTGTGCTTGTGTGGGATCCCTTGGTTTTATGTTAGTGCGTGGAAGTGTAACCCTGCGATACTGTTGGTTATATGTTGTATCTGTCCTAGGGTATCACTACCGTGTTATTACTTGTTGTATTTGTCATAAGATACCACTTCCGTGTTATTGTCTAATATAAGGTGGAAATTATTGTATGAGTGAACTGAGTGATTGAGACGCGGCACTGCTGCGGAGCGAGTGCGGAGTTCTGATCCGCGGTTCCGTGTTCTCCGCGAGGAGAGCGGCCGGAGACGAACGAAGCGTATGACAGACTGTAAAGAAACATTGTGTGAACCTGATATTGAGAAGATTGAGTGGCAGTGTCTTGGACACTCGGATAACGTTTGTGATCCTATTTTTATCCTAAAGTGTTTTGCTTGTAATACGGAGGTTTGGGTAGATCAGGAAGACGATTTTTGGTGTTCACAGTGTGGAAGCTGGACTGAGTGGGAAAAGATCGAGCGGGCGGGAGAATTGAAACAAGTAATCTGTGGAGACATAGCCTACCCCTGGAGATAAAGGTAGCGACAGGGATATAGTTGTACTATTTCCCGGGAGAGAAAACAGGAATAACACCCAGGTGACACACGGAGATCAGGGTCACCTCTTAATCAAGGGGTAGAAAGAGCATAAAATGGGCAATAAACAAGGAGGCGGGATAATGAAAAAGAGTCCTCTAGGATGTATCTTAGCACACTGGAAGGAGATCGGAGGCCCACCAGGTGGCAGCGTGGACAAGAAAACCTTAATTAAATATTGCAATCAATGGTGGCCTCTTTACAAGTTAGATGATCAGGAGAAATGGCCCGTTAACGGGACCCTTAATTACAATACTATATTACAATTAATGCTATTCCTTAGAAGGGAAAGAAAGTGGGATCAAGTTACATATGCGGACATGTTTTTCACCCTTCGAAATCACCCAGAATACCAACGGGACTGCGGGCTATTACCTCCACAAGACCCTATGGTATTAGCCTTAGAGAAAGAAAAAAATGAAAGAAATGAAAGCAGACATAAAAAGATGTTGCTCAGCCTGCAGCATAGGGCAAGGGTGCACAAGGCCTGAAAAGATTCAGGGTTTTGAAGATCAACTAATTGAAGTATTAAGTTTGGCCCTGATAGGAACTCCCATTACTCCAGGAGTGCCTGAGGAGATTAAAGACCAAATTTATCTGGGGGTATGGGCCTCGGGAGAGCCGGGGAGAGCAAAAAAGTGCTTCCCCTATAGCGATAAAACCCAAACAAGGAGCACGACCAGTGAGAGTCAAACAGTATCCCCTCAGGGTAGAGGATAGGAAGGGGATCCGACAAACTATAGACCAGTTTATCGAGTATGGGCGGCTGAAAGAATGTGAATCAGAGTATAACACTCCAATATTACCTGTCAAAAAGCCGGATGGTAGCTATCGCATAGTACAGGATCTCAGGGCTATCAACAAAATTGTTGAGGATTTACATCGGGTAGTAGCAAATCCATACACTCTCCTAACTAAATTGGGACCTGAATTGGCATGGTTTACCGTCTTGGACCTAAAGGATGCCTTTTTCTGCCTGCCTCTGAGCCCAGAGAGCCAACTTTTGTTCGCATTCGAGTGGGAAAACCCAGAATCTGGAAGGAAAACACAGCTTACATGGACTGTGCTACCACAGGGCTTTAAAAATAGCCCAACACTTTTTGGAAATCAGCTAGCCAAAGACTTAGAACAGTGGAAACGCCCGCCTGGGACAGGAATGGTATTACAGTATGTGGACGATATGTTACTTGCCACTGACACCAGAGAAACATGCCTAGAATGGACTGTGAGCCTGCTAAATTTCCTTGGACTTAATGGCTATAAAGTTTCTCCACAGAAGGCGCAGATAGCCCAGCAGCAAGTGACCTATCTGGGATATGAAATAACCGCAGGCCAACGGACACTCGGGAAGGAGAGGAAAGAAGCCATCTGCCAGACACCTCGACCACAGACGCCTAAGGAACTTCGGACCTTTCTAGGGATGACAGGATGGTGTCGTCTCTGGATATATAACTACGGACTCTTGGTAAAGCCGCTATACGAGTTACTAAAATCTAACTCAAAGAATATTGTGTGGAATAAGGAAGCAGACAGAGCCTTCCATCAGTTAAAAAAGAGGTTAATGGAAGCGCCTGCCCTGGGGTTACCCGATACTACTAAACCTTTCTGGTTGTTTTCCTATGAAAAGCAAGAAATGGCCTTAGGAGTCCTGGCTCAGAATCTGGGACCCTATCGGAGGGCGGTGGCATACTTCTCTAAACAGCTCGACGGAGTAAGTAAAGGGTGGCCTAGCTGTCTCCGAGCAGTGGCAGCAGTGGTAATAAACATCCAAGAGGCCCGTAAGTTCACCCTAGGCCAGAAAATCACAGTTATGGTTTCACACACCGTCTCAGCAGTACTGGAAGTAAAAGGAGGGCATTGGCTTTCGCCTCAGAGGTTTCTCAAGTACCAGGCTATCCTGATAGAGCAAGATGATGTAGAAATAACAGTAACTAATATTGTCAATCCAGCCTCTTTCCTCAGCGGAACAGCAGGAGAATCAGTGACCCATGACTGCTTGGAAACAATTGAGGCGGTGTACTCCAGTCGACCAGATCTGAAAGAGGAACCATTGGAAGATGCAGAGGATTCCTGGTTCACCGACGGGAGCAGCTTCATTCAGCAAGGGATACGTAAAGCTGGCTATGCGGTAACCACCACAGAGAAGGTAATAGAGTCCAAAGCTCTGGCCCCAAATACATCAGCCCAAAAGGCTGAGATAATAGCACTAACCCGAGCGCTGGAACTAGCCAAAGGAAAACGGATAAATATCTGGACAGACTCTAAATATGCTTTCGGGGTGGTGCATGCTCACGGGGCAGTCTGGAGAGAAAGAGGACTCTTATCTACACAAGGGAAACACATCAAACATGCTGAAGAAATTCTTAAACTCTTAGACGCAGTATTACTGCCTACCAAAGTGACTATCATGCACTGCAAAGCTCACCAAAAAGGGAACACCGCTGTGGAACTGGGTAACGCACTGGCGGACCGAGAAGCCAAAAGGGCAGCAGAAATGGGTAATACAGAAATACAATCCTTGGTCCCAGATGGTAAAATACAAATTGACGACGAACCTAAATATTCTAGGGATGATCACAAATTGATCAAAGACTTAAATGGGAAAATCGAAGGGAAATGGGCCAAAACCCCACAGGGAAAAATAATAGTGCCTTTTTCGTTATTATGGGCAGTGGTCATGGCAGAACATAGAAAATCCCATTGGGGAACAGAGGCACTTTACAGATACCTGAGTAGGATAATATGTGCTCGGAATCTATATGCCACGGTCAAACAAGTCACTCAGCAGTGTGAGGTATGTCTACAGAACAACCCTAGGACAGGTCCCAGAGTCCAGTTCGGCCAAATAGGAAAGGGAAACTATCCGGGACAACAATGGCAAATTGATTTCTCAGAACTTACAAGAAAAGGGGGGTTTCGATACCTATTGGTACTAACCGATACCTTTTCAGGATGGCCAGAGGCATTTCCCTGCCGAACCAATAAAACAAGAGAAGTGGTTAAAGCATTGTTGCAAGAAATTATACCAAGATTTGGGGTTCCCGCAGTGATTTCCTCGGACCGAGGATCTCATTTCACTGCAAAGGTTGTTTCAAAAGTAAGCAGATTATTGGGTATAGATTGGCAACTTCATACCCCATACAACCCACGATCGAGTGGTCAGGTAGAAAAGATGAATCACTTGATCAAAACTCAGATTGTGAAACTAGGCCAGGAAGCTAACTTGACCTGGCCCCAGTCATTACCATTAGCCCTTCTCAGGATAAGAACAAAACCCAGAACCAAAGAAGGTTTGAGCCCCTTTGAAATACTCTATGGGAGACCATATAGTGTACAAGACGGGACATCCACAGAGTTGGGGAATGAAATATTGACAGATTACATGATAAATTTACAAAAGCAGCTCCGAGAGGTAGAAAAACTGGTTCTAGTGACAAGGGGAACAAGATTCCATAGCTTTGTAAGGTGGCTTATACCATCCTTAGGCATTAGTGAATTGGAGAAAGCAATTGTAAACATATCAGCTACTATAGCAGCGCTTGAGAAATCTACAATAGGTGCTATACAGGCACTTCAACAAGAAGTCCAGTCATTAGCAAATGTAGTTGGACAAAATAGAACGGCATTAGATTTACTAACTTGGAAAGAGGGAGGCTTATGCGCAGTGATTAATCAGAGCTGTTGCTCATATGTAAACAAAGCGGAAGGATAGAAAAAGACTTACAAAATCTCATAGCTAAAACTCAGATCTTGCATCAGACTGCGCAGGATGATACCACATTTGGGTTCTCAGACCTTTGGGAAAAGTTAACCTCATGGTTACCTAGTCTGGCATGGCTTAGACAACTGTTTATCCTTCTAGTAGCAGTGCTTATGTTAGGAATTTTAGTGTGTGTAATAGCTAGATGTTTTATGTGTTGCACCATGGGGGCAAGAGACGAATACATTCAATGGAAAAAGCATCAGCTCCGGGAACGAGTGGAATCAGGGATGTATTTTAGAAATCAGATGGAGAAGGAAAGTGTGTTAT